>NC_059222.1:35116709-35391709 GCF_020615455.1 Coregonus clupeaformis | reverse complement strand
TCTGCCTCCTCCACGCCGTTCTCAGTCAAGGACATACTGAAGTTGGAGCTTCAGCAGCATGCTCAACAACAGCGGCTCGCCTCACACCTTGGGCCGCCCCATGAGCGCTCTCACCCCGGGCCACAGCAGCACCCTTACACCCTCCAGTCGCCCCCGTCTTGTATGCTGGCCGATAGGGACAGCCCCAGCCCCGGGCTCTCGGAAGAAGAGGAGAGGATGTCCTACCTGAGTAGTCTGGCGGTTCAGGAGCAGCTGATGGAAACGGGTCTAGCCGGGGAGATGTTCATTTCCCCGGGGCTGCAGGGACACTCAGCCGACACCAGCCTGGAGGTTGAGCAAGAGGACATAAACGCCAGTGAGTGGGTGATTCCTGGATTACCAGCATATCCTAGCCATTTAATTCTGAAAGAAAGTATTGTATTCTATTCTATTATTTTAGCTTCAATAGGATTGCAGTAGTCTAGGTTATCAGGCTCATTTATTACATTCGATTACATGATAATACACTCACAATACACCCATTAATATAGGCCTAATTCATTCATATTTCTTCTTCCATGTAACTAGACTACCTCAGCCTAGACTACTTCAGTTTAACGACGATGTCATCTACATGCAGGGATCATCTGTAAATAAAGGATACATCGTTTTGGAGAATAACAAAACACAAAACGACAGCGTTTGACACTCATGCATGGCCGAAACACCAGATATAAAAAAAACATCGACAATTATTAGTTTTATACAATTATTTAAAGAGCCATGTTTTTTTTTATTGTCAGCTATACACTTAGGCTACACAATGCACTGAAATGACTAGACTACCATATTTTTTCTACACAATTGTTGTTCCACACAGTTGATTTCCTTTTTAGAAATGACGAGTAATATTGGGCCAACTTTAACTAGGCCACAATTATTTAATATATTTACTGATTGAATATGCTTGAATATTACCTAATTATTTAATGCATTTAGGCCTACCCTTTATTCAGATGATCCTATTAAGAAAAAAAAAAAAGAAAAAAAGAAGAAACACATACAATATGAAGACATGAAAACAACAATATTTCAAGAACAAATATAGGTATCTGATTTAATTTCCCCTTGTGGTTAATTGATATTCGTGTAATTGATTAGCCAAATAATTCACTCTGTTGGTATCCAAGGTCTTAATCAGTGCCTAGTTAGAGGGGAATTATAGAAAAAACAGGAAAAAACTGCATGTAACCTACTGCGGACCTCCAGGATTACAATATTTGTTTTGTATAGAAAATGTAGATTAATCTGTCAACGTTAGATTACTAAAATCCCTCTCTCCTCTCTTTCTCCAGAATCTTGTGGCGCAATGGGGGTGAGGGCCTGTGAGGAGTCCGCGCAGGCGCACTCGGACTCGGAGAGACTCCCAAAACAGCAGAGGACCCGGCGGAAACCGCGCGTGCTCTTCTCCCAGGCGCAGGTGTTCGAGCTTGAGCGGCGCTTCAAACAGCAGCGTTACCTGTCCGCCCCCGAGAGGGAACACATGGCGAACACTCTGAAACTGACCTCCACACAGGTCAAAATCTGGTTCCAGAACAGGAGGTATAAGTGTAAACGGCAGCGACAGGACAAGACCCTGGAGATGGCCGGACACCCTCACCATCCTCCCCCACCTAGGAGAGTGGCAGTACCGGTGCTGGTGCGGGATGGGAAGCCCTGCCTGGCTGGATCTCAGAACTATAATACATCCTACACTGTTGGAGCGGCCAGCCCCTTTAGTTATAACGGCTACCCGGCTTATACTTACAATAATCCGGTGTATACTAACACTTACTCATGCACGTACTCTAGCCTGCCTGCTCTAGCACCCAACTCTACTGCTAACGCCTTTATGAACATGGGTCTGGCGAACCTGGGCGCGTCGACATCTCAGGCCCAAACACCGCAGGGAACTGGCTGCCAAGGAACTCTGCAGGGCATTCGAGCCTGGTAGCTGGATGTGATGATCTTCAGTTTTAAAACATTTGCTTTGTTGATTAACGGTTGATCACGTCGATCACTAGCCTACAGTATTTTTTGGATAAGGGAAAACCTGTCTGTGTCACATGCAGCGAAATAGAAGGATTTCTCTTTGAAAGCTGTCATATTGAGACTCGATCATCTTGTACAAAGATATGAGTTGTTTTCTCATCAACGTGGAAAAAACGTGTTTTTAAAAGTTGTTGGACTATTCCAGAGTCACTGTTGGATATAGATATATACTATGGCAACATTGCAGACGGACTTAAACGCGTGCGCAACCGTGCGTAATATGACCTAAAAGCTATTGGGTGCTTGTGAACCAAGGATTTGAATGGCAAACATTGGCAATGATTATATCTGAGCTCTTTACATGTAGCCTACTTGGTCTTTACCAGTGAAAACATTATTCTTCAACAGCATAACAGAAAATCCTTAAATAAAAGATCGAACATGTATGAGGATTCTTTTTTGTTATTTCGAATTGACCATTTGCTGCTGCCTTTTTTAATCACTTATTTGAGATGTATCCTCATATTGTGCACTTAAACAATTCCCGCTGCGGTTTTTAGAAAATAAGCATATATTCACAAATAAAGTGAAACATTTGGGTATGAAAATTAAGGCATGTGTTGATAATATTTTCTGAGGGAAAATAAAATGGTCGTATCCTTACACTCTCCATCGCAGTTTCGAAAAGAGTTTCAAATTTGTATAACATTTATTTAACTAGGCAAGTTATATATTTACAATGACGGCCTACCCCGGCCAAACCCGGAAGACGCTGGTATCCTAATTTACTGTAACTGAAAGAGGGCGTTGGTTACAGCTTTGTTAGTCTATAGGCCTAATGCTATTACCATGAGGGGCATAAACGGTCTCTTGGGAACTTGCTAAGGGCAACACTATACACTTGCAATTGTGTGTATTTGTGTATCTGTGTGTGTGGGGGGGAAGAAAGAAACCTTGCAAATGCCTTTTGAAATTTTTTTGTGCCTGGTTTTGAGTTGAGAGAGAAATTAATAGCCGCGTTCATTCAATCTCATTAACTAAAAGGTGTGCTGTGTTTGTAGTAGGCCTACACATAAATATGTGCGCACTAATTTCGGAATTATTCATACAGTTTTTATTTGATTGACAGTGGTGGAAAAGCTAGGCCTTTCGTGATATTTTCTTCTTTTCGGCCATTGAGAAGCGCTTTGGTTTTTTAGAGGTTCTGCAGAAGGGGCGTTTGGTCTCTGTTTTGCGTTACACCAATTCAGGCCGTCAATTAGGCCTATGCTGATTATTTGTAATCTAAAGATACAAATAAACTTTGGGGAAATAAAATATATCACGATTAAAGCAAAAATAATTAGGCCTATCTTAATTTCCCCCAAATGCACATTAGTCTCTATTGAGCATATGTTATAAGCCTGCCACAAGATATGGCTCTACCAGCATACTGATCGCGTTGAAGGCCGTTTTCCAGCCTTCGCTGTGTGAGCACTGAGGAGAGGCTGATAGAAGAGCAGGCCAGGAAGACAGACAGAAACAGACAAGAGCCAGAACTCAGACAGACATAATGGAGAATGGAGAATTAAGGCCAGAGACGGACATTCTCCAGACAACGCGCTATAACAGTCTGATCGCGCATCCACGGAGGGCGGAGGGCCCACACCGACACTGCCTAGCCTGAACTGATCTCGTATTAATAGCCTTGTAATTATGTTAAAATATCATTTAAAAAGCGAAATATTATAATTTAGATACGAATATTGGGCTTATATTATGACGAAGAAGAAAAATAATACTTTTTAAATTCAGAATTTTAACCTGTGAAACTGACATTTCGTAAATAAGCTATAGCTACACACATTATTTCAAACCATAGTCACTCATCAGATTCATGCAGACTGACTTTCCTTTATTCGATGTGTCATTAGGTGTAGGCCTAAACCAATTAAAAACACTGATTGCCACTTATTCCATTCCTTTTGCCGTTGAGGAAATGTTGCTGTGTTCTCATGGTAACTTCCATCCAACGTCCAACCTATACAATGGGAGGAAACATGGTCTTCCATCACAGATTCCCAAATAAAGGATGATGTTCAATGGGACGAGAGAGTAACAGGGTTTGGGTTTACACACAGGGGAACTCCTATCACTTTGATGTCTCCATATCACCGCTCATTAGATATAGTTAACCGTTTTAAACAAAAGCCCTGTCTCTCCCGGAGACGCCAATAATGGAGATGGATAGAAACGTAAACAAAGTGTTTGTCTCCAGCGATAGGCGCTAGGCCGCTTCTCCTGGCTACTGCACTGCCGGTAGACGACATACCTGTGTCAGGGTAAGTGGCAGAGAGACCTTAAAGTAAATAGAGATGGCGACAGGAGGGCGATGCCTGAGGACGCGGTGTGTTGTGTGTGTGTGTGTGTGTGGGTGGGTCAGCGTGTATGTGCGTGCCCGCTTGTGTGTGTGGCGAGAGAGTGCCAGAGCCGTGATTGCTATCTACTGCTGCCAAAGATAGCAGCTCATCCACAAGGCGCACGGCGCTCACGGAGTTTCCCAAAACAAAGTCTCCCATGGTAACCCTTCAAGAGGGTTGCAGAAAACAAAGGCCAAATATAGAGTACAGACAGCTATAGGCGGAGGAACTGAAATACTGAAGGCCCACCTCACTCCCTCAGCCTGGTCTACCCGAACAGCAGGAGCTGTCGGCGGAGTTAGGAATGACAGCGATGCACTCCGGATCCCCACAAGGATGGAAAGAGTAGAGGCATAGATAAACGTCTATGTTTGAACATTGCATAGGCCTATGTAGGCTATATGTTTGTAATAGGCTTACCTATGCTTCTGAATACATGTGAATCATCTTGAGGAGATTGTGATGATGTTGAAATAAGTATATTTTCGTTACGCATGCATGGGAACCTACAATAGCCTACATAGATCCAGTAATAGAGGATACCATGAACACCTGCAGGTTTGCTTACCAGAATGTCCATGACTTCTACTCTAGATATGTTTTGACACCTCTGGGCTGTGTGTTCTCTGCAGTCAGAACAGCGAGAAAGAGAGAGGGAGGGAGAGAGACCTCTCTGTTTAGTTAGGGGACGAAAATACAACACAACCAAGGAGCAAGCTCACCTGTCATCACATCATCTCATCAATTAAACGTAGGCCTGAAGGTTGCACAATATAAACAGAGAGGGAAGTGTGTGTGTGTTTGTGTGCTTGCGCGTGCGGAGGGGGACTGCGAGTTGCTGCGCAAAATGGTAATCTGTGTAGTTTTTCAAATGAGTACTATTTCAAATGAGTTTATTGAGCTTTTTTCTAATTGTCTATTCCGGAAAATGGCACTTAAGATAAGGCTAATGACAGGAAAAAATATAGAACTGAAAATGTAGGACAAAAAGTTATTTAAAAATCCCAAGAAAGGCAGAACAATTATCAAACATTAAAGCATAATTAAAATAATGTGTCTTTAAGTCTTATGTAAACCGTTTCCCACAACTATTGTATTTAGAGGACAGATTTTTATTTGAGATCCTGATTGCAGTGTTGTCTTGATCTTGTTCAGATTATTTTGTTCTATCGTGAAGGCCCATCAGTTCTGTGTGGAACCACTCCTCAAGGCGCCGGACTGTATTTCCATACTCTCCCAAACCCAGTTAATGGCTGAGCCATTCTACTGAGTGTGGTAATCATTACTACCACAGGGTGACGCTACTTACTCATGAACTAACTAACATGGACCGCAAATTAAGACTACATGTGCTAGCTACAGGTGCTTTTAACAATTATTATTCAAATGAAAGTGAGCGGATTACTTCAAGAATGTTTTACATTTACGCGCAATGATCCTCTTTGTCTTCCCGTTTCCAAATACATCAGCCTCCTCGCCATGGTTACTACGAAGAGCTTCTGTATAACAGGTGACCAAGTTATTTATGTTGCTGAAATTGTATAGTTTCTAAACGAACAGCAGTCGCTTACAATTCACTTTCACATTTCTAAAAAATGTCATGCGTAATTGATGTGTGCGTTGGTTTTTCCATCCTTTTCTTCACTGGACCAACTAAGATCTGTTGTTACTCTCTGAAAACCATCTGCAGACAAAAGTTACATCTTAATGTAATTCCACATCTCAACGTCCTCTGGTAACACACACATGACTAAGGCCTAAGAAAAGAGAAAACCAAGAGGGTAATAACCGCTTCACTCATTGTACCAACATTGATGTATATAGGCCTACTACATTCACCTGACATTTGATCCGTTATGAAGGCCACACAAGTAAACTTAAAATATTACTTTGATTGAACAGTCATTTCGCTGAAAGTTTTGAAGTATTTGATCCATGGGACATGTACTGTATAGCCTACTGTAAAACCATTTTACGCACAATTTTAGCTTCAAATCCACATCAAGGCAAAAGCACAAGAAAGGTGATAAAGACTGTAAAAATGTACATTAGTGTCAGAAAAACGCTCTAAAACCATGAGGAAAATACACATAGGACCTTCTATGAACGTAACATTTTGGTATTACTTACAATCAAATGGACAGAGGCGCCCAGCACACATTTGTAGACTAAAATAAGATAATTAAAATACTGTTTTCATACCCTCTTTACCAAAAAAATGTATGTCGGTTAATCTTCAAATGCGTAGGCCCACGGAATTCATATAATGAGTGTGGATAGCCTATGAGGCCAGAGGCGCTGAGGCTATAGCGCAGGACAGTCTCCACATCCATAGTTATTGATCCGTCAGTACACAAATACAATGTTCTTAGATCTTGCAGGGCACCGCGAGCCAATAGCCTTTCACATATTTCCCTCAACAAAATCCCCTCACATAACAGCAGACCTTTCCCCTAACTGCTGAGGGTCACTAAATGTTCCTAATTCCTAACAACTGAGTCAAACTCAAACAAAAGTTTTAAAAAGGCTGAATTTGTGCTACCTCCATCCATCATAGTCCATAACACTTATACAATCACTACAGGCTTTTGCTCCTCGTCTCCAAATGACGCCCAAGTAGCCTGTTTATCTCTCCGTCATCAATTAAAATCAAGTGCTTGAGGGATAGACATCCTCCGCAAGGCGGTCCAGGGCGGGGCTAACCAGCTCAGACAGCCAATCAGCGCAGGCTTCAGTGGCAGAAGTGAGAGTTGTAATGCAGATATGACATATACTGACACATCCGCTGTTGATTAGACCAGAGGCTGTTTCACCGCAATTAAATTACATCGGGAGGAGATCGAGAGAAAATAGCAAAGGAGGGGACAACCCAATCAATACCTGGAGAGTTTTCATTGTTGAAGGGTTCTGTAGATAAGGGCCGCACGACTTTCGAGAGTGGGTTGAGAGAGTATCCTAATAAAACTTGGGTTGTGATAAAAGTTGGTTTTGCGTAAATGTCATCATGGCGCTGGGCTGCCCCTCTTTCTCAATCAACGACATCCTCACCCGGGGACGTGACGCACGAGACAACATTGCAACTTCACGGGATCTGACAGAACTATGTACGTTAAAGCTGGCCACCACCAACCAGGACCGGCCAACCGAGAGCAGGGATGGGAGCTCGAGGGGCACGGGTTCATCCACGTCGGACTGCAGTGAGGAGCACAACCGGGATGAGATGGAGATTAAACACTTCCGCCAAGGAAATATTGGTTCCTCTCCCGGTTTGGGCGACATCAGGAACCCCACATCTGAGTCCGGTAGTGAAGAGTCCACTGGAGAAGATGCGGAATACATGTCATGCAGAAAAGGTACGTCACCCTCTCAGTCTGTCTATAAGATTATTGATATCGACCAGGAATCTAAATGCAATCATGATACAGGTTTGTTGTTGGAATGCGATTATGCTGATCAATAGGCTACTGTAGGCTATAACGCTTTGTCTCACCAAGCCATAGCCATATACAGTGAGCAAACTGTCCGTATAGGCCTACAGTGAACAAAATCAATTCCGCACTGAACATACTAAATTCCATATATAATGAAAAAAACTCAGTTCTGCTTGGTTATTTCCAGGCCTACATTTGATATGGCTTTCGATTGTTTTTATTTTGCAACCTCGGCTCACATTTTCATGCACATCAAATGTATTCTTCTATTACTTATTACTTTGACAACTGTAATCTAACAAATCAGATGAATAATGCAGGCTATAATAATAGGCTGTATATAATAAGAAGCATGCTTAATAATCAGATGATTACGAGTAAAATTATAACCCCACTTACTGGCTTTGAACTTCTCATTTATTGAGTAATAAATGTGTTGGAGAGACATAGACTAGCATACGTTGTTGCTATTTGAAACATAAAGAGGTCGCGAAATAACCCCAACGCCTTTTACTTGATTCTTTCCTCCAATACAGACATAAACAACAAACAACTACCCAGTCTGGATCAGGACAAACAGAGGGAGGAAGAGGAGGATGAGGAGGAGAGGGAGAGTTGTTACAACACCGTAGGCCAACCCATATCTGGTAACAAGAAGCGCTCCCGTGCGGCCTTCTCCCACGCGCAGGTCTACGAGCTAGAGCATCGGTTTAACGTGCAGCGCTACCTGTCTGGTCCTGAACGGGCGGACCTGGCGGGCGCCCTGAAGCTCACGGAAACCCAGGTGAAAATCTGGTTTCAGAACCGGAGATATAAGACCAAACGGCGGCAAATGGCGGCCGAACTAGCCGCCCGTAGCTACTCTACACCAGCCACACTGGCTAAGAAAGTGGCGGTGAAGGTCCTGGTTCGAGACGATCAAAGACAGTACGGAGGGGATGACCTGCCCAGTCCGCCTGCTCTGCCTCTCTACCCGGCCTACCAATATGGATACTACCCCTACATGTACTGCTTCCAGCCATGGCTCTCTAGCAATGCACTTTGTGGGAGCATGCATTGACACAAGGGCGTAGCTACCATTCCTCAAAGAAATGACATTCATTCACTTTATGGATTTAGGCCTACTAAAAGAAGACAAAGACACTGGGTCACCAGACGACATTTCTACGTGCGTTTCTGTGCAAATACTTGTTTTATTCTCTCGTGGAGAGTAAGATCATTTCGACGCACCGTGAGCCTTTTTGATGCTGTAGCCTACACCTGCAAGGACAATCCTATCGGCATCACACTGACAACATTGATGGATACAGCTAAATTACTGTACTGTGTAAAGAAGAAGGCCTAGATTCATTATTATGCAGGAATGAATAGCCAAATAATAACTCAATAAAGCTTTAAAACAATTTGGGGGTCATCATTATCATCATTTCATTTGTTTACACACACAAATATAACTCTTATTATAATATGCCATTTAGCAGACGCTTTTATCCAAAGCGACTTACAGTCATGCGTGCATACATTTTTTGTGTATGGGGTGGTCCCGAACGCACTACCTTGGCGTTTCAAGCGCCGTGCTCTACCAGCTGAGCTACAGAGGACCACATTATAAAACAGGAGGAATATAGGATTAGGATTATGAAACAATACAGTGGCTTGCAAAAGTATTCACCCCCCTTGGCATTTTTCCTATTTTGTTGCCTTTTAACCTGGAATTAAAATGGATTTTTGGGGTGGTTGTATCATTTGATTTACACAACATGCCTACCACTTTGAAGATGCAAAATATTTTTTATTGTGAAACAAACAAGAAATAAGACAAAAAAAACAGAAAACTTGAGCGTGCATAACTATTCACCCCCTCAAAGTCAATACTTTGTAGAGCCACCTTTTGCAGAAATTACAGCTGCAAGTCTATTGGGGTATGTCTCTATAAGCTTGGCACATCTAGCCACTGGGATGTTTGCCCATTCTTAAAGGCAAAACTGCTCCAGCTCCTTCAAATTGGATGGGGTTCAGCTGGTGTACAGCAATCTTTAAGTCATACCACAGATTCTCAATTGGATTGAGGTCTGGGCTTTGACTAGGCCATTCCAAAACATTTAAATGTTTCCCCTTAAACCACTCAAGTGTTACTTTAGCAGTATGCTTAGGGTCATTGTCCTGCTGGAAGGTGAACCTCCGTCCCAGTCTCAAATCTCTGGAAGACTGAAACAGGTTTCCCTAAAGAATTTCCCTGTATTTAACGCCATCCATCATTACTTCAATTCTGACCAGTTTCCCAGTCCCTGCCGATGAAAAACATCCCCACAGCATGATGCTGCCACCACCATGCTTCACTGTGGGGATGGTGTTCTCGGGGTGATGAGAGGTGTTGGGTTTGCACCAGACCATTTTCCTTGATGGTCAAAAAGCTCAAGTTTAGTCTCATCTGACCAGAGTACCTTCTTCCATATGTTTGGGGAGTCTCCCACATGCCTTTTGGCGAATACCAAACGTGTTTGCTTATTTTTTTCTTTAAGAAATGGCTTTTTTTCTGGCCACTCTTCCGTAAAGCCCAGCTCTGTGGAGTGTACGGCTTGAAGTGGTCCTATGGACACACTACAATCTCCGCTGTAGAGCTTTGCAGCTCCTTCAGGGTTATCTTTGGTGTCTTTGTTGCCCCTCTGATTAATGCCCTCCTTGCCTGGTCCGTGAGTTTTGGTGGGCGGCCCTCTCTTGGCAGGTTTGTTGTGGTGCCATATTCCTTCCATTTTTTAATAATGGATTTAATGGTGCTCCGTGGGATGTTCAACATTTCTGATATTTTTTTATAACCCAACCCTGATCTGTACTTCTCCACAACTTTGTCCCTGACCTTTTTGGAGATCTCCTTGGTCTTCATGGTGCCGTTTGCTTGGTGGTGTTCCTTGCTTAGTGGTGTTGCAGACTCTGGGGCCTTTCAGAAAGCACACAGGTGGACTTTATTTAACTAATTATGCGACTTCTGAAGGTAATTGGTTGCACCAGATCTTAACTAAGGGCTTCATAGCAAAGGGGGTGAATACATATGCATGCAGCACTTTTCCGGTATTTATTTTTTAGAATTTTTTTGAAACAAGTTATTTTTTAAATTTCACTTCACCAATTTGGACTATTTTGTGTATGTCCATTACATGAAATCCAAATAAAAATCCATTTAAATTACAGGATATAATGCAACAAAATAGGAAAAACGCCAAGGGGGGTGAATACCTTTGCAAGGCACTGTAGGTTAATATCAAGTGCTAAAATCGAAACCAAACCCAATTTACATTTCTAAAATGTTCATACACTTTTGTTTTGACAGACTTTTCGATCTAAGCCTTGAACTTTAAAATAACTTTTCACATTCGGATATATGCAATAGATTCGTTATAACAAATATCTAGGTAAACTAAAGTCGTTTTTCTCCGATTGAAGCCAACAGCCATCTTCATTATGAAATTCGAAACAGGAAAAAAACAAACATGGATTTCGAAATATTATATTTGTGCCTGTTAAACGTTGAACCCACAAGGACAGACATGTGTAGCCTACAATAAGATGATCCTAAATACTTTGCACCAATGAGGACGTGATGAGTGTGTATATGGTTATTATTATGGTCGAGATCTTGAAGCCTGAAGCCTACAAGTTAAAGTAACTAACAGGCAATCTAAAAATGCTGGGTTTGAAAATAATCATATTTTTAAATTGAATATGAGGCTTCGAATGTAAAGATAATTTATTATGAACTAGCTAATTAGGCTAGTTTATAGTTAATGAATTTAAATTCTAGACGATTTCAGGTTTTCAAAATGTTGAGCCTAAATAATTCATGTAAATACAGTACCTGCTGCTTACACTGCCCTGATTTGTTTTGTGGTTCAAGTGTGCAAATAAATCCCTACCTTCTCCGAGGGATTTTCCAAACAGATCTCTGATAGTATTGACATTATGGACCATAAATAGTGACCGCGGTTGAATGGTAAATCAATGTCCTATAGGCCTACCTGTAATTCGTATACTGATACATTTCCCTATTCCCTAATTGATAATACAGAGATAACCAATCGTAATAAAATCATAATTATTGATAATTTAAATGCATATTCAAATATTCAATTTTAGTAGCAAAAAGGCAAACCAACCTAAGCTTAGGCTACATTTACTAACTTTAATCCTGACCTAATATACCTTGATAAAAGGTTAAATTAAAGAACGTGTAAATGTTCACGAATTCAAAACGTGAAATCTACACGAAATGCAAAACGTGTAATGCACACGTTTATATTTTACGTTTTAGTCATTTAGCAGACGCTCTTATCCAGAGCGACTTACAATATCCAGAGCGACTTACAATACGAAATGCAAAACCTGCAATGTACAGAAAATGCAAACGTAAAGACACAATTTGAAATCGTGTGGGTGCACACACACAAAGTGTATTCTGCACCAATTTAAAAGTGCACTCCATAGGCCTAAGCTTATAGGCCTACTACCTAAAATGTATCTATTTCACAAAATTAAGTGTGATGTTGTGCCTGCTGTGTTTCTAGCCTAGCCTGTTAAATCCTGTTCTGAATCAGTTTCTTAGAACTGCATTGTTGGTTAAGGGCTTGTAAGTAAGTATTACACGGTAAGGTCTACTACACCTGTTGTATTCGGCGCATGTGACAAATACATTTTGATTTGATTTGAAGTAGTTCTGCAGCTGCATGAGAGGTCAAATAAAAGAACGACAAGTAAAATAAACCGCTCTAGTTTCTGGTCACAAGCTCAGGAATGACTGAAGAATCACAACATTTATCTCAAATTAACACAACAAATAGCACTGTTGGGAGATTTGGAAAGCCATAGTCAATCAATCAACAATATAATAATACTTTTAGTAAAAATATTTATCTTTAACTCGCAATCTGTATATACTGTGTGAATAGACAGGTTCAGAATTTATGTGAAACATCACAGCACAGTTGAAAAATATATGGCACAAGGAAATCATGAGCGTGCGGTTTACTGCGATAGGTAGGATGGACTGAGAGTAGTTGAGGGGTGGATTTAAAAGCTCATGAAAAACACGATGTACAGTGCATTTAAAAGTATTCAGACCCTTTGACTTTTTCCACATGTTGTTCGATTACAGCTTTATTCTAAAATTGATTAAAATGTTTTCTTCCCTCATCAATCTACACACAATACCACATAATGACAAAGCAAAAATAGGTTTTTAGATTTTTTTGCAAATGTATATATATATATATAAAAAAAGAAGGAAATATCACATTTACATACAGTACCAGTCAAAAGTTAGGACACACCTACTCATTCAAGGGTTTTTCTTTATTTTCACTATTTTCTACATTGTAGAATAATAGTGAAGACATCAAAACTATGAAATAACACATATGGAATCATGTAGTAACTAAAAAAGTGTTAAACAAATCAAAATATATCTTATATTTGAGATTCTTCAAATAGCCAACCTTTGCTTTGATGACAGCTTTGCACACTCTTGGCAATCTCTCAACCAGCTTCATGAGGTAGTCACCTGGAATGCATTTAAATTAACAGGTGTGCCTTCATAAAAGTTAATTTGTGGAATTTCTTTCCTTCTTCATGCGTTTGAGCCAATCAGTTGTGTTGTGACAAGGTAGGGGGGGGCATACAGAAGATAGCCCTATTTGGTAAAAGACCAAGTCCATATTATGGCAAGAACAGCTCAAATAAGCAAAGAGAAACAAAAGTCCATCATTACTTTAAGACATGAAGGTCAGTCAATATGGAACATTTCAAGAACTTTGAACGTTTCTTCAAGTGCAGTTGCAAAAAACATCAAGCGCTATGATGAAACTGGCTCTCATGAGGACCGCCACAAGAATGGAAGACCCAGAGGATAAGTTCATTAGAGTTTCCAGCCTCAGAAATTGCAGCCCAAATAAATGCTTCACAGAGTTCAAGTCACAGACATATCTCAACATAAACTGTTCAGAGGGGACTGTGTGACTCAGGCCTTCATGGTCTAATTGCTGCAAAGAAACCACTACTAAAGGATACCAATAAGAAGAAGAGACCTGCTTTGGCCAAGAAACACGAGCAATGGACATTGGATCTCCAAATTTGAGATTTTTGGTTCCAACTGCAGTGTCTTTGTGAGACGCGGTGTGGGTGAATGGATGATCTCCGCATGTGTAGTTCCCACCGTAAAGCATGGAGGAGGATGTGTTATGGTGTGGGGGTGCTTTGCTGGTGACACTGACTGTGATTTATTTAGAATTCAAGGCACACTTAACCAGCATGGCTACCACAGCATTCTGCAGTGATACGCCATCCCATCTGGTTTGGGCTTAGTGGGACAATCATTTGTTTTTCAACAGGACAATGACCCAACACACCTCCAGTCTGTGTAAGGGCTATTTTACCAAGAAGGAGAGTGATGGAGTGCTGCATCAGATGACCTGGCCTCCACAATCCCCCGACCTCAACCCAATTGAGATGGTTTGGGATGAGTCGGACAGCTGAGTGAAGGAAAAGCAGCCAACAAGTGCTCAGCATATGTGGGAACTCCTTCAAGACTGTTGGAAAAGCATTCCAGGTGAAGCTGGTTGAGAGAATGCCAAGAGTGTGCAAAGCTGTCATCTAGGCAAAGGGTGACTATTTGAAGAATCTCAAATATAAAATATATATTGTGATTTATTTAACACTTTTTTGGTTACTACATTATTATTTCATAGTTTTGATGTCTTCATTATTATTCTACAATGTAGAAAATAGTAAAAATAAAGAAAAATCCTTGAATGAGTAGGTGTGTCCAAACTTTTGACTGGTACTGTAAGTATTCAGACCTTTTATTCAGTACTTTGTTAAAGCACCTTTGTCAGCGATCACAGCCTTGAGTCTTCTTGCGTATGAAGCTACAAGCTTGGCACACCTGTATTTGGGGAGTTTCTCCCATTCTTCTCTGCAGATCCTCTCAAGCTCTGTCAGGTTGGATGGGGAGTGTCGCTGCACAGCTATTTCCAGGTCTCTCCAGAGATGTTCGATCGGTTTCAAGTCCGGGGTCTGGTACGGAAGCCACTCCTGTGTTGTCTTGGCTGTGTCCTTAGGGTCGTTGTCCTGTTGGAAGGTGAACCTTCGCCCCAGTCAGAGGTCCTGAGCGCTCTGGAGCAGATTTTCATCAAGGATCTCTCTGTACTTTGCTCCGTTCATCTTTCCCTCGATCCTGACTAGTCTCCCAGTCCCTGCCGCTGAAAAACATCCCCACAGCATGATGCTGCCACCACCATTCTCACTTTAGGGATGGTGCCAGGTTTCCTCCAGACGTGACGCTTGGTATTCAGGCCAAAGAGTTCAATCTTGGTTTCATCAGACCAGAGAATCTTGTTTCTCATGGTCTGAGAGTCTTTAGGTGCCTTTTGGCAAACTCCAAGCTGGCTGTCATGTGCCTTTTACTGAGGAGTGGCTTCTGTCTGGCCACTCTACCATAAAGGTCTGATTGGTAGAGTGCTGCAGAAATGGTTGTCCTTCTGGAAGGTTCTTCCATCTCCACAGAGGAACTCTGGAGCTCTGGCAGAGTGAACATCGGGTTCTTGGTCACCTACCTGACCAACGCCCTTCTCCCCCGATTGCTCAGTTTGGCCGGGCGGCCAGCTCTAGGAAGAGTCTTGGTGGCTCCAAACTTCTTCCATTTAAGAATGATGGAGGCCACTGTGTTCTTGGGGACCTTCAATGCTGCAAAGAAATGTTGGTACCCTTCCCCAGATCTGTGCCACGACACAATCCTGTCTCGGAGCTCTATGGACAATTCCTTTGACCTCATGGCTTGGTTTTTGCTCTGACATGCACTGTCAGCTGTGGGACCTTATATAGACAGGTGTGTGCCTTTCCAAATCATGTCCAATCAATTGAATTTACCACAGGTGGACTTCAATCAAGTTGTAGAAACATCTAAAGGATGATGAATGGAAACAGGATGCATCTGAGCTCAATTTCGAGTCTCATAGCAAAGGGTCTCAATACCTATGTAAAACAGTTGTTTTTTTTGTCTTTTCTTTTCTACAAACCTTTTTTTTCTTTGTCATTATGGGGTATTGTGTGTAGATTGATGAGGAAAAACGATTATTTAATCTATTTTAGAATAAGGCTGTAACGTAACAAAATGTGGAAAAAGTCAAGGGGTCTGAATACTTTCCGAATGCACTGTATAATGTATAAGTACTATCTATCCAGATGTAATGTATATCAAATTACTTTATTCTTGCTATGTAACTACTGTGTGTAGAAATACATGTAACAAAAGAAAAATCTGTAAAACTAAGTTTACTTTTGTCCTCCGAAGATAATTAACAAACAAAATAACAATAAAAAAAGCAAAGAAAAAAAAAATATATATAATAATAAAAACATTGTTATAAAAAAATAACAAAGTCCCCTCTATCCAAAGTGAAAACTTCACTGAATTGTCATGATACGTGATAGATTTGGGTGTGTGGCCATATTATGGAGTGCTGTTCAGTTTGACAAATGGCACCCCATACCATATATCCTTAAATTCTATGGGTATCAATGTGTGTTTACTGCTGTTGTGAATCCCCTGCTCTGGCCCAGCTGCATGAGTCAGATGGAGCTCGTTCGTGTTGCACCACACAGCCTTTCTGCTCAGAACAGAACCACATTAATCATCTTGCTATGCTGAAAAGACTGTGCAGACTACACCCTCATCTCACTGTAAAATACACTGCCTAGGGGTTAGCTGCTGCAGTCTAACTAAATATAAATATCTATGTTGGATGGAGTTAAGTGGCAATGGTATATCTGGTGGGGGAGAGCAAATGGAATGAGGAATGCTGAAAGCGACATTAAGCCAATTCAAGATGGGAACTTAGTAAAGCATGTGCACAGACATATGCATACACACACACATGATAACATACCCACTACACACATGAACACATGGATTTTGTGTTTGAGATATGTGGTAGTAGAGTAGTGGTCTGAATACACACACTTAATGTGTTGTGAAATCTGTTGTGAAATGTAATGTAATGTTTTACATTTTTTATAGAACTGCCTTAATTTTATTGGACCCCAGGAAGAGTAGTTGCTGCCTTGGCAGCAGCTAATGGGGATCCATAATAAATGTAAAAAAATACAAATTCTACGTAGGGGTTTGTACATCTCTCGTAACAGAAATGATGAGTGCATGGGCTGTAGGCTAAATTATTGCAGTTTCAATGCACATTTGGAGGTCTACATTAAAAAGATAGCCTGAAACAAGCACAGATTTCCTGAGTTGGCAGTTATCCAGTTTAGTGAGGTTTTAGAGTGCTTCTCACACCTCATGCTATGTCTGCTACTTGAGATGATGATTCACTTCTCTCGTAGCTGATGTGTGGTGAGAATTGGGGCTCAAAATGGCTGCCGTGGCATCACTTAGGTAGCTACAGTATATCAGTACTATTGGATACGTTTTTACCTCCCTAACCACATAAATCAAGTACAGTGGGGAAAAAAGTATTTAGTCAGCCACCAATTGTGCAAGTTCTCCCACTTAAAAAGATGAGAGAGGCCTGTGATTTTCATCATAGGTACACGTCAACTATGACAGACAAATTGAGGGAAAAAAATCCAGAAAATCACATTGTAGGATTTTTAATGAATTTATTTGCAAATTATGGTGGAAAATAAGTATTTGGTCACCTACAAACAAGCAAGATTTCTGGCTTTCACAGACCTGTAACTTCTTCTTTAAGAGGCTCCTCTGTCCTCCACTCATTACCTGTATTAATGGCACCTGTTTGAACTTGTTATCAGTATAAAAGACACCTGTCCACAACCTCAAACAGTCACACTCCAAACTCCACTATGGCCAAGACCAAAGAGCTGTCAAAGGACACCAGAAACAAAATTGTAGACCTGCACCAGGCTGGGAAGACTGAATCTGCAATAGGTAAGCAGCTTGGTTTGAAGAAATCAACTGTGGGAGCAATTATTAGGAAATGGAAGACATACAAGACCACTGATAATCTCCCTCGATCTGGGGCTCCACGCAAGATCTCACCCCGTGGGGTCAAAATGATCACAAGAACGGTGAGCAAAAATCCCAGAACCACACGGGGGGACCTAGTGAATGACCTGCAGAGAGCTGGGACCAAAGTAACAAAGCCTACCATCAGTAACACACTACGCCGCCAGGGACTCAAATCCTGCAGTGCCAGACGTGTCCCCCTGCTTAAGCCAGTACATGTCCAGGCCCGTCTGAAGTTTGCTAGAGTGCATTTGGATGATCCAGAAGAAGATTGTGATAATGTCATATGTTTAGATGAAACCAAAATAGAACTTTTTGGTAAAAACTGAACTCGTCGTGTTTGGAGGACAAAGAATGCTGAGTTGCATTCAAAGAACACCATACCTACTGTGAAGCATGGGTGTGGAAACATCATGCTTTGGGGCTGTTTTTCTGCAAAGGGACCAGGACGACTGATCCGTGTAAAGGAAAGAATGAATGGGGCCATGTATCGTGAGATTTTGAGTGAAAACCTCCTTCCATCAGCAAGGGCATTGAAGATGAAACGTGGCTGGGTCTTTCAGCATGACAATGATCCCAAACACACTGCCCGGGCAACGAAGGAGTGGCTTCGTAAGAAGCATTTCAAGGTCCTGGAGTGGCCTAGCCAGTCTCCAGATCTCAACCCCATAGAAAATCTTTGGAGGGAGTTGAAAGTCCGTGTTGCCCAGCGACAGCCCCAAAACATCACTGCTCTAGAGGAGATCTGCATGGAGGAATGGGCCAAAATACCAGCAACCGTGTGTGAAAACCTTGTGAAGACTTACAGAAAACTTTTGACCTGTGTCATTGCCATCAAAGGGTATACAGTGGGGGGAAAAAGTATTTAGTCAGCCACCAATTGTGCAAGTTCTCCCACTTAAAAAGATGAGAGAGGCCTGTAATTTTCATCATAGGTACACGTCAACTATGACAGACAAAATGAGAAAAAAAAATCCAGAAAATCACATTGTAGGATTTTTAATGAATTTATTTGCAAATTATGGTGGAAAATAAGTATTTGGTCAATAACAAAAGTTTCTCAATACTTTGTTATATACCCTTTGTTGGCAATGACACAGGTCAAACGTTTTCTGTAAGTCTTCACAAGGTTTTCACACACTGTTGCTGGTATTTTGGCCCATTCCTCCATGCAGATCTCCTCTAGAGCAGTGATGTTTTGGGGCTGTCGCTGGGCAACACAGACTTTCAACTCCCTCCAAACTTCAGACGGGCCTGGACATGTACTGGCTTAAGCAGGGGGACACGTCTGGCACTGCAGGATTTGAGTCCCTGGCGGCGTAGTGTGTTACTGATGGTAGGCTTTGTTACTTTGGTCCCAGCTCTCTGCAGGTCATTCACTAGGTCCCCCGTGTGGTTCTGGGATTTTTGCTCACCGTTCTTGTGATCATTTTGACCACGGGGTGAGATCTTGCGTGGAGCCCCAGATCGAGGGAGATTATCAGTGGTCTTGTATGTCTTCCATTTCCTAATAATTGCTCCCACAGTTGATTTCTTCAAACCAAGCTGCTTACCTATTGCAGATTCAGTCTTCCCAGCCTGGTGCAGGTCTACAATTTTGTTTCTGGTGTCCTTTGACAGCTCTTTGGTCTTGGCCATAGTGGAGTTTGGAGTGTGACTGTTTGAGGTTGTGGACAGGTGTCTTTTATACTGATAACAAGTTCAAACAGGTGCCATTAATACAAGTAACGAGTGGAGGACAGAGGAGCCTCTTAAAGAAGAAGTTACAGGTCTGTGAGAGCCAGAAATCTTGCTTGTTTGTAGGTGACCAAATACTTATTTTCCACCATAAATTGCTAATAAATTCATTACAAATCCTACAATGTGATTTTCTGGATTTATTTTCCTCATTTTGTCTGTCATAGTTGACGTGTACCTATGATGAAAATTACAGGCCTCTCTCATCTTTTTAAGTGGGAGAACTTGCACAATTGGTGGCTGACTAAATACTTTTTTTCATTACTTGAAATATTCCTATGCATTATCAGTAGTAATAGTATTGCAGCTGTAGCGAAAGTTGCCAACACCCTGTCTGCCTAACTACATGTTACACACCACCTAGGCCTCCAACCTGTTTGTCAGACAGAGTCTCACCTTGGGCATGACTGGCAGCTGCCCAAGCCTCATTCATCTCACTCAGATCAGACAAACCACTCTAAGCTATCGCAAGTAGCTGGCATTGTACACACATGGTTCTGGGGAGAAGAGACAACACAACTCCTTGTGACTGACGAACCATGACTAACGAGCCCATCCGTCATCATTATCTATTGACATTTACAGGGTGGTTACATTCATGTGACTAGCAACACGGGTGACTAGAGTTATCATTACAGAATTGACAACATCCTTGTCAACTTGGAATGTTAAAGTCAAAGATGATATCTCTGGGTAGCTATATTTATGTGGCTATAACACATTGAAGACAAGAGCTCGTCAGCTAAATGGCACATATTATTATTATTATTATTTATTATTATTATTATTATTGTAGGGTCCCTGTAAGCATACTGCAACAAATACCAAGATGTCTGGACCTTATTGGCACAGGAGAGTACTTCCTGGAGACCTAATGGGTGTGCAGGTTTTGGTTCCAGCCAGCACTAACACACCTGATCTTGGTCATGGTCCCAACTCCCAACTGAAGACCATGATTAGTTTATTCTTGAAACAGGTGTGTTAGTGCTGGATGGACCTTGGAACAAAAGCCTGCACATGTACTAGCTGTCCAGGACTGAAGTTAGAGACCCCTGGCTTCCAGCCATCCAGGACCTCTATACCAGGCGGTGTCAGAGGAAGGCCCTAAAAATAATCAAATACTCCAGCAACCCTAGTCATAGACTGTTCTCTCTGCTACCGCACGGCAAGCGGTACCGGAGCGCCAAGTCTAGGTCCCAAAGGCTTCTTAACAGCTTTACCCCCAAGCCATAAGACTCCTGAACAGCTACCCAGACTATTTGCATTGTTCCCACCCGCCCCTTAAAACTACATTGTTGGTTAAGGGCTTGTATGTAAGCATTTCACTGTAAGGTCTACACCTGTTGTATTCAGCGCACGTGACAAATACAATTTGATTTGGTCTGCACCCTACAGCCCCTTTTGGTGCTGGATAGGTGGGAGAAGGCCTGGGCCAGCAAGCTAACTTTGTGTTTATGTATAAATATACACTACATGACCAAAAGAATGTGGACACCTGCTCGTCGAACATCTCATTCCAAAATCATGGTCATTAATATAGAGTTGGTCCCCCCCTTTGCTGTTATAACAGCATCCACTCTTCTGGGAAGGCTTTCCACTAGATGTTGGAACATTGCTGCGGGGACTTGCTTCCATTCAGCCACAGGAGCATTAGTGAGGTCGGGCACTGATGTTGGGCGATTAGGCCTGGCTCGCAGTCCGCTTTCCAATTCATCCCAAAGGTGTTCGATGGAGTTGAGGTCAGGGCTCTGTGCAGGCCACTCAAATTCTTCCACACTGATCTCGACAAACCATTTCTGTATGGACCTCGCTTTGTGCACGGGGGCATTGTCATGCTGAAACAGGAAAGGGCCTTCCCCAAACTGTTGCCACAAAGTTGGAAGCACAGAATCGTCTAGAATGTAATTGTATGCTTTAGCGTTAAGATTTCCCTTCAGTGGAACTAAGGGTTCTAGCCCGAACCATGAAAAAGAGCCCCAGACCATTATTCCTCCTCCAGCAAACTGTACAGTTGGCAATATGCATTGGGGCAGGTAGCGTTCTCCTGGCATCCGCCAAACCCAGATTTGTTGCTCCTAGACATTTCCACTTCTAGCAGGGCAGAAATTTGGAGAACTGACTTGTTGAAAAGTTGAAAGTCACTGAGCTCTTCAGTAAGGCCATTCTACTGCCAATGTTTGTCTATGGAGAATGCTTGGCTGTTTGCGCAATTTTATACACTTGTCAGCAACAGGTGTGGCTGAAATAGCCGAATCCACTAATTTGAAGGGGTGTCCACATACTTTTCTAAATATAGTGTATAATTCACAAGTATGTAAACACTGAGTCTGAGAGAGTGAGCAAAGCATTGGCTTCACGCTTCCCTGCTGTTTGACTTGAAGAGGCTCGTAAAACAGAGGTAGGGAAAGAAAAAGAGTTGAGGGGACGGGCGGGCAGAGACAGACAGACTAGAGAAAATGAAATCAAATGTTATTTGTCACAAGCATTTTGCTACGGCTGGCCATGCTTTCCACCTGGTTACCCCTACCCCGGCCACCAGCTCTGCACCCTCCGCTGCAACTTGCCCCCCCCCCCCACAACTACAAATACCTAGGTGTCTGGTTAGACTGTAAACTCACATTAAGCATCTCCAATCCAAAGTTAAATCTAGAATCGGCTTCCTATTTCGCAACAAAGCCTCCTTCACTCATGCTGCCAAACATGCCCTCGTAAAACTGACTATCCTACCGATCCTTGACTTCGGCGATGTCATTTACAAAATAGCCTCCAACACTCTACTCAGCAAATTGGATGTAGTCTTTGTCACCATAGCCATAGCTATGCAACAACCACCCGTAGTATGCGTTCCAGCAGGTATATCTCACTGGTCATCCCCAAAGCCAACACCTCCTTTGGCCGCCATTCCTTCCAGTTCTCTGCTGCCAATGACTGGAACGAACTGCAAAAATCTCTGAAGCTGGAGACTCTTATCTCCCTCACTAACTTTAAGCATCAGTTGTCAGAGCACCTTACCGATCACTGCACCTGTACACAGCCCATCTGAAATTAGCCCACCCAACTACCTCATCCCCATATTGTTATTTATTTTGCTCATTTGCACCCCAGTATCTCTATTTGCACATCATCTCTTGCACATCTATCATTCCAGTGTTAATACTAATTGTAATTATTTTGCACTATGGCCTATTTATTGCCTTACCTCCATAACTTGCTACATTTGCACACGCTGTATATATATTTTCTGTTGTATTTTTGACTGTATGTTTTGTTTTACCCCATATGTAACTCTGTGTTGTTGTTTTTATCACACTGCTTTGCTTTATCTTGGCCAGGTCGCAGTTGTAAATGAGAACTTGTTCTCAACTGGCTTACCTGGTTAAATAAACAACAAGTGTAGACTAATAGTGAAATGCTGGCAGCACTGCAGAGAGAGAAAAAAAGAGAGATAATAGAAAAAATAAATAATAATAATAATAATAATAATAATAATAATAATAATAAGAGGAATGAGTAACAATAACTTGGCTATATACACAGGGTAGCGAGTCGATGTACTAGTTAAGTGAGGTAAATATGTATATATACAGTGCATTCGGAAAGTATTCAGACCCCTTGACTTTTTCCACATTTTGTTACGTTACAGCCTTATTCTAAAATGGATTAAATTGTGATCATGCTGCCACCACCATGCTTCACCGTAGGGATGGTACCAGGTTTCCTACATACGTGATGCTTGGTATTCAGGCCAAAGACTTCAATCTTGGTTTCATCAGACCAGAGAATCTTGTTTGTCATGGTCTGAGAGTCCTTTAGGTGCCTTTTGGCAAACTCCAAATGGGCTGAGGAGTGGCTTCCGTCTGGCCACTCCACCATAAAGGCCTTATTGGTGGAGTGCTTCAGAGATGGTTGTCCTTCTGGAAAGTTCTCCAATCTCCACAGAGGAACTCTGGAGCTCTGTCAGAGTGACTATAGGGTTCTTGGTCACCTCCCTGACTAAGGCCCTTCTCCCCCGATTATTAAGTTTTGCCGGGCGGCCAGCTCTAGGAAGAGTCTTGGTGGTTCCAAACTTCTTCAATTTAAGAATGATGGAGGCTACTGTGTTCTTGGGGGCCTTCAATGCTGCAGAAATGTTTTGGTACCCTTCCCCAGATCTGTGCCTCGACACAATCCTGTCTCGAAGCTCTACGGTCAATTTCTTCAACCTCATAGCTTGGTTTTTGCTCTGACATGCACTGTCAACTGTGGGACCTTATATAGACAGGTGTGTGCCTTTCCAAATCATGTCCAATCAATTGAATTTACCACAGGTTGACTCCAATCAAGTTGTAGAAACATCTCAAGGATGATCAATGGAAACAAGATGCACCTGAGCTCAATTTCTAGTCTCATAGCAAAGGGTCTGAATACTTATGTAAATAAGGTATTTCTGTTTTATATTTTTACAAAAATTATTATTTTTTTAAACAGTTTTTGATTCATCATTATGGGGTATTGTGTGTAGATTGATGAGGGGAAAAAATCATTTAATCAATTTTAGAATAAGGCTGTAAAGTAACAAAATGTGGAAAAATCAACGGGTCTGAATACTTTCCGAAGGCACTGTACGTAGGGATAAATTGACTGGGCAACAGGATAGATAATAAACAGTAACAACAGCGTTTTGATGAGTCAAAAGAGATTAGTGCAAAAAGGGTCAATGCAGATTTTCCAGGTAGCTATTGGTTAAATATTTAACTAACTATTTAGCAGTCTTATAGCTTTGTGGTAGAAGCTGTTCACGGTCCTGTTGGTTCCAGATTTGGTGCATCAGTACCACTTGCCATGCGGTAGCAGAGAGAACAATCTATGACTTGGTTGGCTGGAGTCTTTGACCATTTTTAGGGCCTTCCTCTGACACCGGCTGGTATAGAGTTTCTGGATGTCAGGGAATTTGGCCCCAGTGATGTACTTGGCCGTATGCACTACCTTCTATAGCGTCTTGCGGTCAGATGCCAAACTGTTGCCATACCAAGCGGTGATGCAGCCAGTCAAGATTCTCTCAATGGTGCAGCTGTATAACTTTTTGAGGATCTGAGTGCCCATGCCAAATATTTTCAGCCTCCTGAGAGGGAAGAGGCATTGTCATGTCCTCTTGGACTGTGTGTTTTTTATTTATTTATTATATTTTTATTTTTTATTAACCCATCCACCACCCCCCTCTTCGGAGGAAACATATCTTGTTTGTTTTTTACAGCTTTTCTGCTACATATACATACATTTTACATATACATTTGGCATACACATTTTGCATACATGGTACTTTTATATAAAGCAATCACATAACAATAATACATTACCAAACATAAGCTCTTTAATCCCACCCCTCAGCCACTCTCAGCCCATCCCACCTATCACCATAGACCACCCTCTTTTGGTTTCCATTTGCCATATAGTTTTCAATTGTGCTGTGATGTTTTACATAAATGTTGAACCTTTCTAATCGTATAGTATCCACAGATTGTGAGCTAAGTATGAAAACCTTTCCTACGAGTATTATTATATTATTTATTGACTGACTATGGCTTTCCAAATCGCCCAACACTGCCATTTGTAAGGTTAATTTTAAGTGAATGTTGTGATTATTTACCCATTCCTGAACCTGTGACCAGAAACAAGCTACTTAGGGGCAATACCAGAATAAATGATCTAGTGATTCTGTCTCTTCGCAGCAAAATCTACAGAGCTGAGATTGTTGTATGCCCCATATATATAACATTCTGTTGGTGGCAAGAATTTTGTATAATAATTTTAATTGAAAATCTCGAAGTGTTGAATCAAGTGTTGTTTTTTGTACCAGTTCATAAACCATGTGCCATAGAATCGGTACATCGAAAATCTCCCCATTTATTTTGCAACCTGTATGGTGCAGCTGGCAACATTTATGTCCTCAAATGAAACTGGTATATTTTTCTATTTATGCCAGTTCCTTTCAGCCAATTTGTATCTTTAATATACAGTGGGGAGAACAAGTATTTGATACACTGCCGATTTTGCAGGTTTTCCTACTTACAAAGCATGTAGAGGTCTGTAATTTTTATCATAGGTACACTTCCACTGTGAGAGACGGAATCTAAAACAAAAATCCAGAAAATCACATTGTATGATTTTTAAGTAATTAATTTGCATTTTATTGCATGACATAAGTATTTGATCACCTACCAACCAGTAAGAATTCCGGCTTTCACAGACCTGTTCGTTTTTCTTTAAGAAGCCCTCCTGTTCTCCACTCATTACCTGTATTAACTGCACCTGTTTGAACTCGTTACCTGTATAAAAGACACCTGTCCACACACTCAATCAAACAGACTCCAACCTCTCCACAATGGCCAAGACCAGAGAGCTGTGTAAGGACATCAGGGATAAAATTGTAGACCTGCACAAGGCTGGGATGGGCTACAGGACAATAGGCAAGCAGCTTGGTGAGAAGGCAACAACTGTTGGCGCAATTATTAGAAAATGGAAGAAGTTCAAGATGACGGTCAATCACCCTCGGTCTGGGGCTCCATGCAAGATCTCACCTCGTGGGGCATCAATGATCATGAGGAAGGTGAGGAATCAGCCCAGAACCACACGGCAGGACCTGGTCAATGACCTGAAGAGAGCTGGGACCACAGTCTCAAAGAAAACTATTAGTAACACACTACGCCGTCATGGATTAAAATCCTGCAGCGCACGCAAGGTCCCCCCTGCTCAAGCCAGCGCATGTCCAGGCCCGTCTGAAGTTTGCCAATGACCATCTGGATGATCCAGAGGAGGAATGGGAGAAGGTCATGTGGTCTGATGAGACAAAAATAGAGCTTTTTGGTCTAAACTCCACTCGCCGTGTTTGGAGGAAGAAGAAGGATGAGTACAACCCCAAGAACACCATCCCAACCGTGAAGCATGGAGGTGGAAACATCATTCTTTGGGGATGCTTTTCTGCAAAGGGGACAGGACGACTGCACCGTATTGAGGGGAGGATGGATGGGGCCATGTATCGCGAGATCTTGGCCAACAACCTCCTTCCCTCAGTAAGAGCATTGAAGATGGGTTGTGGCTGGGTCTTCCAGCATGACAACGACCCGAAACACACAGCCAGGGCAACTAAGGAGTGTCTCCGTAAGAAGCATCTCAAGGTCCTGGAGTGGCCTAGCCAGTCTCCAGACATGAACCCAATAGAAAATCTTTGGAGGGAGCTGAAAGTCCGTATTGCCCAGCGACAGCCCCGAAACCTGAAGGATCTGGAGAAGGTCTGTATGGAGGAGTGGGCCAAAATCCCTGCTGCAGTGTGTGCAAACCTGGTCAAGACCTACAGGAAACGTATGATCTCTGTAATTGCAAACAAAGGTTTCTGTACCAAATATTAAGTTCTGCTTTTCTGATGTATCAAATACTTATGTCATGCAATAAAATGCAAATTAATTACTTAAAAATCATACAATGTGATTTTCTGGATTTTTGTTTTAGATTCCGTCTCTCACAGTTGAAGTGTACCTATGATAAAATTACAGACCTTTACATGCTTTGTAAGTAGGAAAACCTGCAAAATCGGCAGTGTATCAAATACTTGTTCTCCCCACTGTATGGCAGGTAAACAAGTTCCCTACCTTCTCCATTTTTGTGGTAATGTTGCAATCAGTTGGTTCTAAGTTTGGATTGAGAAGACATTCCCATATATTTTCGATAGCTGCATATGTGACATAACTCCTCCGTTAACATTCATAATATCATTAATAAATATAATAACATTTTAAAAAAGAAATCCATAAAGAATGTTTTTTTATTAATCAGTATATTTGAGTTTTACCATAACATTTGTTGTAATATTTGTTGTATCTTTTCTGGAAGATACAACTGAAATTGTAACCAGCTTTGTATGGCTTGTTTAAGAAAGGGCGATACTATAAACAGAATTTAATTTTCAATTAGTCGGAAATGAGAAGTTGTAATCTGTATGAAGGCAAAAAAAGGATGAGCCTTTCTTAATAATCTACTGGAGAACCATTTTGGGTTTAAGTACAACTTATGTATGAGTGAAACTTTAAGTGAGAGGTTTAAAGCTTTAATATTTAATAGTTTTAGCCCCCCAAACTCATATTCGTTATATAAACAGGCACGTTTAATTTTGTCTGGTTTAGCATTCCAAATAAAATGAAATATTTTTTGCTCATATGATTTAAAAAACGAGTCGTCTGGAGTAGGCAGCACCATTAGTATGTAAGTAAACTGTGATAGGACCAAAGTGTTAATCAATGTGATTTTTCCATAAATAGACAAGAATTTACCTATCCATGGTTGCAGAATCTTATCTATTTTTGCAAACGTTCTATTGAAAATGATTGGACTGTGTTGATGTGTGGACCATGATAGTTCCTTAGTTCCCATGTTGAAGGTCAGAATGGCGGATGTGTTGTTACCTACCTGGGGGCGGCCCGTCAGGAAGTCTAGGATCCAGTTGCAGAGGGGAGGTGTTTAATCCCAGGGTCCTTAGTTTAGTGATGAGCTTGGAGGGCACAATGGTGTTGAATGCTGAGCTGTAGTCAATGAACAGAATTATCATGTACAGTGAGGGAATTAAGTATTTGATCCCATGCTGATTTTGTACGTTTGCCCACTGACAAAAACATAATCAGTCTATACTTTTAATGGTAGGTTTATTTGAACAGTGAGAGACAGAATAACAACAAAATAATCCAGAAAAACGCATGTCAAAAATGTTATAAATTGATTTGCATTTTAATGAGGGAAATAAGTATTTGACCCCTCTGCAAAACATGATTTAGTACTTGGTGGCAAAACCCTTGTTGGCAATCACAGAGGTCAGACGTTTCTTGTAGTTGGCCACCAGGTTTGCACACATCTCAGGAGGGATTTTGTCCCACTCCTCTTTGCAGATCTTCTACAAGTCATTAAGGTTGACGTTTGGCAACTCGAACCTTCAGTTCCCTCCACAGATTTTCTATGGGATTAAGGTCTGGAGACTGGCTAGGCCACTCCAGGACCTTAATGTGCTTCTTCTTGAGCCACTCCTTTGTTGCCTTGGCCGTGTGTTTTGGGTCATTGTCATGCTGGAATACTCATCCCACGACCCATTTTCAATGCCCTGGCTGAGGGAATGAGGTTCTCACCCAAGATTTGATGGTACATGGCCCCGTCCATCGTCCCTTTGATGCGGTGAAGTTGTCCTGTCCCCTTAGCAGAAAAACACCCCCAAAGCATAATGTTTCCACCTCCATGTTTGACGGTGGGGATGGTGTTCTTGGGGTCATAGGCAGCATTCCTCCTCCTCCAAACACAGTGAGTTGAGTTGATGCCAAAGAGCTCGACCACAACACTTTCACCCAGTTCTCCTCTGAATCATTCAGATGTTCATTGGCAAACTTCAGACGGCCCTGTATATGTGCTTTCTTGAGCAGGGGGACCTTGCGGGCGCTGCAGGATTTCAGTACTTCACAGCGTAGTGTGTTACCAATTGTTTTCTTGGTGACTATGGTCCCAGCTGCCTTGAGATCATTGACAAGATCCTGCCGTGTAGTTCTGGGCTGATTCCTCACCGTTCTCATGATCATTGCAACTCCACGAGGTGAGATCTTGCATGGAGCCCCAGGCCGAGGGAAATTGACAGTTATTTTGTGTTTCTTCCATTTGCGAATAATCACACCAACTGTTGTCACCTTCTCACCAAGCTGCTTGGCGATGGTCTTGTAGCCCATTTCAGCCTTGTGTAGGTCTACAATATTGTCCCTGACATCCTTGGAGAGCTCTTTGGTCTTGGACATGGTGGAGAGTTTGGAATCTGATTGATTGATTGCTTCTGTGGACAGGTGTCTTTTATACAGGTAACAAGCTGAGATTAGGAGCACTCCCTTTAAGAGTGTGCTCCTAATCTCAGCTCGTTACCTCTATAAAAGACACCTGGGAGCCAGAAATCTTTCTGATTGAGAGGGGGTCAAATACTTATTTCCCTCATTAAAATGCAAATCAATTTATAACATTTTTGACATGTGTTTTTCTGGATTTTTTTGTTGTTATTCTGTCTCTCACTGTTCAAATGACCCTACCATTAAAATTATAGACTGATCATGTCTTTGTAAGTGGGCAAACGTACAAAATCAGCAGGGGATCAAATACCCTTTTCCCTGACTGTAGGTGTTCATTTTTTCCAGGTAGGAAAGGGCAGTGTGGAGTGCAATAAAGATTGCATCATCTGTGGATCTGTTGGGGCGGTATGCGAATTGGAGTGGGTCCAGGGTGTCTGGGATGATGGTGTTGATGTGAGCCATGACCAGCCTTTCAAAGCATTTCATGGCTACAGATGTGAGTGCTACGGGGTGATAGTCATTTAGACAGGTTACCTTGGTGTTCTTGGGCACAGGGACTATGGTGGTCTGCTTGAAACATGTAAGTATTACAGACTGGGTCTAGGAGAGGTTAAAAATATCAGTGAAGACACTTGCCAGCTGGTCAGCGCATGCTCTGAGTACGAGTCCTGATAATCCATCTGGCCCTGCAGCCTTGTGAATGTTAACCTGTTTAAAGGTCTTGCTCACAACGAATACAGAGAGCGTGATCACACAATCGTCAGGAACAACTGGTTTTCTCATGCATATTTCAGTGTTATTAGCCTCGAGGTGCGCATAGAAGGTATTTAGCTTGTCTGGTAGGCTTGCGTCACTGGACAGCTCACGGCTGAGTTTCCCTTTGTAATCCGTGATAGTTTGCAAGCCCTGCCACATACGACAAGTGTCAGAGGCGGTGTAGTAAGATTCGATCTTGGTCCTGTATTGACATTTTGCCTGTTTGATGGTTCATCAGAGGGCGTAGCGGGATTTCTTACAAGCGTCTGGATTAGTGTCCGGCCCATTGAAAGTGACAGCTCTAGCCTTTAGCTCAGTGTGGATGCTGACTGTAATCCCTGGCTTCTGGTTGGGATATGTTCGTACGGTCACTGTGGGGAAGATGTTGTCGATGTACTTATTAAAGTAGCCGGTGACTGATATGGTAAACTCCTCAATGCCACCGGATGAAACCCGGAACATATTCCAGTCTGTGCTAGCGAAACAGTCATGTAGCTTAGCATCCGCTTCATCGGACCACTTCTGTATTGAGCGCATCACAGATACTTCCTGTTTGAGTTTTTGCTTCTAAGCAGGAATCAGGAGGATATAGTTATTTGCCAAATGGAGGGCAAGGGAGAGTTTTGTATGCGTCTCTGTGTGTGGAGTAAAGGTGATCTAGAGTTATTTCGCCTGTAGTTGCACAGGTGACATGCTGGCAGAAATGAGGTAAAACAGATGTCAGTTTTCCTGTATTAAAGTCACCAGCCACTAGGAGTGCCGCCTTTGGGTGACCGTTTTCGTGTTTGCTTTTGTCCCTATACAGCTCGTTGAGTGCGGTCATAGTGCCAGCATCGGTTTGTGGTGGTAAATAGACAGCTCCGAAAAATAAAGATCAAGGCAAAGGGTGGCTACTTTGAAGAATTTCAAATATAACATGTATTTTGATTTGTTTAACACTTTTGTAGAATGTAGAAAATAGTAAAAAAATAAAGAAAAACCCTTGAATGAGTAGGTGTGTCCAAACTTTTGACTGGTACTGTACAATGAAACACCCACCCAGTCAGCACACACAGACAAACACACATTCTTAGATGTCCGTGTGTACACACACACACACACACACACACCGTCTGCAGTCTCTGCTACGCTACAATGCTTGTGTAAGAGCTAGGCTCAGAGATCTCACACTGTTCACAAGCTGTAATTACACTAGCATTTCCTGTAAATCTATTGCAACAGTAATTATTTTCTCTTTGAAACTGCTCTAGATGATCTCTATACAACAGCTGTCAGCACTTCTACTGCTCACTGACTGTCAATGGATACTTCCATTACAAACCTCACATGACATTGATGCTGAGTGAGAATGGAACAACATAAATCTATTCAAAGAGATTTAACTAGGTCTACTAAAGGTGGAGTGTGCGTGTTTAAAGGTGAAAAGGGTGGGGTGGGAATGTGTGTGTGTGTGTTTGCGTGCATGCAGGCGTTAATGTGTTGTCCCACGGCAGACTTAGGTCAGGACTCAGGAAGGAGACAGGTCATGGTTAATACCGCTGTTTAAAAGACAGAGCTGTTTCCCCCTGACCCTGTCTCCCCAGCCACATTAGGGCTCACACACACACACACACACACACACACACACACACACACACACACTCACACACACACACACAGACAGACACACACAATCACACAAACACAGGGCCAATATTCCCACTCAGAGGACTGCTCTGCTGTGTTCCAGAAACTATTAGCTGATAGCATCGCAGCATGTAGGAATGTAAACATTTACAGTAAAACCATAAGAGATCTACTCCCCCCTGGGTGTGTTGTATCCATCATGGACGACCAAAGACTACTACAGGTTTCTTTCATTATTTAACATACAAAATGGATGGTTCTTTGAATGATTACTCATGATACACGATTTCCTCTTATACTTAATTGGTGGCAGCAGTGTCATTTTGATTTCCTATCATTCTGAAGTTTGAAATTTCACTCCCTTTCTATTAAAACCTGCAATTTTACCATGCTGGCACCCAGTGTGCTGGAAGGAACAGCAATGAATGGCAGATTCACTCATACTAGCCCTGTGTGTGTGTGTGTGTGTGTGTGTGTGTGTGTGTGTGTGTGTGTGTGTGTGTGTGTGTGTGTGTGTGTGTGTGTGTGTGTGTGTGTGTGTGTGTGTCTCTGTGTGTGTGTGTGTGTGTGTGTGTGTGTGTGTGTGTGTGTGTGTGTGTGTGTGTGTCTGTCTGTCTGTCTGTCTGTCTGTCTGTAAGACCTTACTCAATGAGCTGTATAGGGCCATAAGCAAACAAGAAAATGCTCATCCAGAGGTGGCGCTCCTAGTGGCAGGAGATTTTAATGCAGGAAAACTGAAATTCGTCTTACCTAATTTCTACCAGCATGTGACCTGTGCAACTAGAGGTTAAAAAAAACTCTAGATCACCTTTACTCCACACACAGAGACGCATACAAAACTCTCCCTTGCCCTCCATTTGGCAAATATAATAATAAAATAATATATATATGACCATATATATGACCAATATATGACCATAACTCTATCCTCCTGACTCCTGCTTACACAAGCAAAAACTCAAACAGGAAGTACCAGTGACGTGCTCAATACAGATGATGTCAGATGAAGCGGATGCTAAATTACATGACTGTTTCGCTAGCACAGACTGGAATATGTTCTGGGATTCATCCGATGGCATTGAGGAGTTTACCACATCAGTCACCGGCTTCATTGACCGTACATACATATCCCAACAAGAAGCCATGGATTACAGGCAACATCCTTATTGAGCTAAAGGCTAGAGCTGTCGCTTTCAAGGAGCGGGACACTAATCTGCAGTCAACTAGCTAGCTAGGTTTAGCTGTTTAGCTTTCTAGCACATTCACTAACTTGATTGTAAACAATTAACAAGCTAGTTAGCTACCACATGTTCTTGTCAAACTCTCAACAAAGTAGCAAGCAACAAGATATGCCAAATAACAGTCTAAAAATCAGATTTGACCGTTCAGACAAGTCGCATGTCCAGGAATTAGATTTGAATCTGATTTCAAACCACCTATGAAGGTGTGGCTTGAAATATCTGATTCCATGTGCTTTTTGACTATTCAGACTGCAGGAAAAATAACAGATTCGAATCAGATATGCAAAAAAATTGGATTTGAGTCACTTCAAACTGCCAGCGTGAACAAGGCTCTGTAATGTTGTCAGCAAACTCTACGATTGAGCCATGGACATGCCAAACATAGTCAATAAGCAAGATTAAATTCACTATTAGTAAGGCATAAAAAGAGAGTGAATCATTCTTATCAAATTAAAAACGAAACAACAACTTGTTTTAAATAGGCTATGTCTAAATACAGCTACAGGCACCATAATTGCTCCCTGTGGGCATATAATATCACCGCAACACAGAAAGTGGAGGTTCTTATGCACATCCAAACTTTTCACAGATGCTGGACAAAGATCCAATATAAAAAGAATGTCCACTCACCTTCATACTGATCCCAAATATAATGTTTTATAAACAAAATGGAAAGCTAAACAACGTGCTCGACTCCACCTTATATAAATTTAATCGGGTGCTGGATCCTCGTATATAATCCAAATAACAAAAATAGGCTAGCACTCCGGTAAATAAACTTAAATTGACATATAAACATAATGGAACCAATGATCTTACAGATCGCATTCACACTTCTCCAGAAATAGCAGACTGCTCCTAAATTCCATTGCATGCGAGCTGGACATTCTCATCATGTTTTTTAATCAAATTCAACGAATAACAAGCCATTGTTACAGGAAAATAAGTTCTGAATACAAGGGTCACCAGCATCATCTCGTCTCTCGTTTCATGATGGCATATGGACAGATAGCCTACATGGAGTTTTTTTCACGCACGTCCAAAACGGGAGCTGGCTAAAATAATGTAGGCCTAGATCAAAAGGGGATTTCAGCTCAATGTTTTGCTGCTCCCAAACTTGATATTTTAATAAAGCTTTGGTGATTAAGATTTATTTCAAAGCAGTCTCACGAGTCAAACCGTTTATTGATAAACTTGCCTACTTGGCAAACGCATTGGGCAGGACACAATAAGTGTCTTCATTGAGGGAAGGGGAGTCTATAATGCTTGGTTTTTAATCAAATGAAACCAAATGGAGAAAAAATACATTCGTTTTTTATGTTTATTAATGTGAGGGTTACCGGCACAAAAAGCACATCTCCTCTCTTGGGCACTGTTCATCATGGCTGGATAGGTTGCGCTTCCACTCACAAAATCCATACCATTACAAACAACCACGTTAACGACTCGATCACATTGACAGGTTTTTTGCATTTTGGTACATCAGAAGTACATTAATTTCCAATGGAACACTGCGTTTGCCTTGCAACATTGCGTTGCAGAGGCAGTTGCAGTGCGTTCTGTGTGGCGCATACATTGGATTTATCGAAGACATGCGTCAAACTGTATGCGTAGACGGCTTGACAGAAATGGTAGCAGAAGGTGAATGTTTAACTTTTGTTGCACACATATCCAGATTATGCTGCTACTATTTTGCGCAAAGCACTATCCGTGTGATCAAGGCGTAACCCTAACACCTTGATCACACCGATAGTTTTTTACGCAAACTAGGAAGCAGCATCATCTGGATATGTCTATGCATACAGTTTGAGACATACCTTCGATAAATTCAACGTATGCGCAACACAGAACGCAGGGCAACTGCCTCTGCAACGCAATGCTGCAAGGCAAACGCAGCGTTCCATTGGAAATGAATGTACTTCTGGTGTACCAAAATGCAAGACCCTGTAGGTGTGATCGAGGCGAAATGGCCCATTAACATCGTGACATATTTCATTAAGCCATATGTTATCTTCACAGAGTCTTGCCCCACTACTGAATGGACAAATGTAATGTTTGTAAAGCAAGATGGAGGAGAACATGTCTCTGCTGAGAGATCACATTTATTTTTGGGAGATTGCAAAGTATGACCTTTTCATTCGAGACAGGATAAATATATTGTTTCAGGTAATAATAAAACATGATTTGTTTATTTTCTTTTTCCTCAACTTGTTTCTCTAAGTTTATTGCAAGTCAAGCTAGCTTGCACTGCAGAGCAGCTAGCTAGCTAAAAGCTAAGCTAGGTTGAAGATACCATTGTAGCTAGCGACCTCCACCTAACGTTTATCATCTAAAAAATAAACATCACAATAAACTTCTACATTCTAGGCAACAGTCACATAATATATAGTACTTGGCTTACCAGCCAATGTGTATTATTTAACATTACTATTAAAATCATACTCACTTATAGGAATTGGTAATTGTTTACAAGTTGCTAGCTATCCCATAAAGCCATTACCGAAAACCACATATTTTCATCTTCTTCTATGTTTTGGTAACTTCCTGTTCTTCGATGGACTCGATGGCTGTACTGAAGATGACTCAAAGTTAGAAAAATGTAAAAGTATGTGGTGACCGTCTCGCAACGGAGCCTTGAACCTCAAGGGGGCGTTGCGTTTTCACACCGTTGTGGATGTCGCCATTGAAATGCATGACATGCGGTGCAACGTAACGGAGTGCTTATGGGTAATGTGAATGAGGCTTAAGACCTGCTTTTCGTTGGTCTTAAATCTCCCGATATGCGCTACATGAAATTGTCACTTTTGCTTTTCAAGGACTCACCTCAAATATTTCCACCCTTCCCACCATAGCGCAAGCGAGCTAATATTAGACAGGTAAATTGATGAACCTGGCACATGGGGTGGAAAACGGCAAGTGCCGGTTTTTACATGCTGAAATTGCAAACTAATGTGCGTGTCGTACTTGAGCTGTCATAACGCCATACGAAAATAGCAGCCAGGTCACCTGTGATACAAGTCAGTATTGTCTCCATGTCTGAGGACATCGGGAGATTACTTGGAAACAGTGAGCGCTGTTACCTTCAAGTAGGTTTCGGTTTTGCTAGGTTTGCTAAGTTCGAATCCAGCAATAGAAAGCTGTTTTCGATATTTTTGTTTTAAGCATCTCCCGAGTGGCACAGTGGTCTAAGGCTGTGCCACTAGAGATCCTGGTTAGAATCCAGGCTCTGTCGTAGCCGGCCGTGACCTGGAGACCCATGGGGCAGCGCACAATTGGCCCAGCGTTGTCCAGGGTAGGGGAGGGAATGGCCGGCAGGGATGTAGCTCAGTTGGTAGAGCATGGTGTTTGTGTATGAAAAAATAAAAATACTAATGTTTGTAAGTCGCTCTGGATAAGAGCGTCTGCTAAATGACAAAAAATGTAAATGTATCCCAAACCTTAACCCTTTGGTTGCAAGTTCGAATCCAGCGATATACATTTTTATAAATATTTTTGTTGTAAGCTTCAGCCTCTGATTCCAAAGGTTGCAAGTTCGAATCCAGCGATAGAAAGTAGTTTTTGATATTTTTGTTTTAAGCCTATCCCAAACCTTAACCCTCTGATTCCAAAGGTTGCAAGTTCAAATCCAGCGATAGAAAGTTGCTTTGGATATTTTTGTTTTAAGCCTATCCCAAACCTTAACCCTTACCATAACCATTCACAGTTAATGCCTAACCATAATAATTTGGAGTTAATGCCTAAACTTAACTTAAACACTTCTAAATTTGACAGTTGATAAGCATGGATGAACATCTAATTCTGAGATGAGACTGTGAGAGCTGGTAGGAAAATAGAGCCCTATGTGTTGTTCATTTATGGTAAAAACAGGTATAAAATGTGTAAATAGGGCACTTCGCTTGGACATACTGTATAAAGAAATCTTTCTCAACACTGTGTGTGTGTGGGAACGGACCATCTCTTGGCAGGGCAGACCAGGGTGAATATTTGTGAGCCCTCCTGTCCATAGAAGGCCAGCTGAGTGGACGATATCCTCCAACCTGCTCCATTCCCTCCGACCGCTCCCACACACACACAAACACACACACACACACACACACACACACACACACACACACACACACACACACACACACACACACACACACACACACTCAGCCCCAGAGCTTGGCCAGAGGAATTTAGATGTTTGAATTAGTGGTGATAAGCAGAGACAAGGAGAGCATTGAGAAGCTCTGACACAGAGTAACATCCACTATCACAAACCAATAGCAACCATACTCACTCCGAAACTACTTACAACCTCTCATGAACACCTAACAGACCTGAGATCCCTTTCTCCCTCTACCCCCCCGTCCGCCTAGTCCTCCCTACTCAGGCCTTACCTACTACCTCTCACGAATCACGATTGGTTAACAGGTCTGAGACTCCAAACCTCTCTCCTCTTCTATTCTCACAGCCTCCTTCCCTCCCTCTCTCCTCTTCTATTCTCACAGCCTCCTTCCCTCCCTCTCTCCTCTTCTATTCTCACAGCCTTCTTCCCTCCCTCTCTCCTCTTCTATTCTCACAGCCTCTTCCCTCCCTCTCTCCTCTTCTATTCTCACAGCCTCCTTCCCTCCCTCTCTCCTCTTCTATTCTCACAGCCTCCTTCCCTCCCTCTCTCCTCTTCTATTCTCACAGCCTCTTCCCTCCCTCTCTCCTCTTCTATTCTCACAGCCTCCACTCTCTCTCTCTCCTCTTCTCATAGCCTCCTTCCTTCCCTCCCTCTCTCATTCTACTCCTCCCCTGAGTGAGTGTGGTCAGGTGACAGAGATACACAGTGACTGACAGGTCAAGGCCTGGACAGAGAGAGAGAGAGAGAGCTCACAGGGGGGTGAGAACCGCCTGAGACTTAATCTGACCTTGAACTAAAGTTGTCCCTCTAAGGAGGTCTAGTCACGTAGAAGGTACAGACACACATACACACGCACACATTACATACACACACACACACACACACACACACACACACACACACACACACACACACACACACACACTAGTCTAGGAGGCAGCAGAGCGAGACAGGGGAGGTTACTAAGTGTTCCTCTGTAAGAATCTGCAGGAGAGGAGTGTTGCTGATAAAGTTGCTATTGTACATTTTAGGACATGGAGTGATAACAGCCAGGTCGCCCGTGATACAAGTCGGTATTCGATGTCCATCCATGTCTGAGAACGTCGGAGATGACGTGGAAACTGGCCACTAGGGGCAACCGTGAGCGCTGTTACCTTCAACTAGGCTTTGGTTTTGCTATGGCGTTGTGGATTGGGATGGTGGATGGGCGCAAGCATCTGCCTCTGGTTCCAAAGAGCCAAAGGTTGCATGTTCAAATGCAGTGATAGAAAGTTGCTTTTGATATTTTTGTTTTAAGCCTATCCCAAACCTTAACCCTTACCTTAACCATTCGGAGTTAATGCCTAACCTTAAGAATTCGGAGTTAATGCCTAACCTGAAGAATTCTGAGTTAATGCCTATCCTTAAGAATTCTGAGTTAATGCCAAAACGTAACCTTGGAACGATACAGATAAGTAACCAAACGCTTTGAAATTTGACGTTTGGAACAACTTCGAAATTTGATGTTTGAGAAACATGGATGAACCTCTAATTATGACATGAGACTGTGAGAGCTTGTTGAGTGATAAAGGCTGTCCAAGATATTATATACGTGTGGGAGCATCATGTACTGTACGCCAACAACAACTCCTTACTGCTCCAACAACTCCTCACTGCTCCAACAACTCCTCACTGCTCCAACAACTCCTCATTGCTCCAACAACTCCTCACTGCTCCAACAACTCCTCACTGCTCCAACAACTCCTCACTGCTCCAACAACTCCTCACTGCTCCATTGTAGCTTAGTGAAGAGAAATAAAAAAAAACAGCCTTAAACACTATTTAACACATGACCTTATCTAATAACATGTCAATGTGTATTCACAAAAGTTAGCATGGGATTTATCTCCAAACGTATCTTTTAACAGTGCTCATGAGAAGGCAGAGATTATTTATGCAGTTCAAGTAGCCAATGCAAAAATGTGTTGCATATGACGAGGAAGTATTCCAAACTGGTGTTAGTTAAAGTTCTAAACTCTACAACCTCGTCACATACAGTATAGCTACTTCAGTCCTCCTGGCCTCGTTGGTTGACTAGTGCTGCAGGCAGATAGACTTGTTTGACAGGAGAGGAAGACTGTTTCTTTCAAAGCTCAAGTTCAAAGTGCAGATGGCCTCTCTGTGTGTCCCTGACTGCACCTGTGCTGTTCAGCCAGACACACACACCCTTCCGTCTTGTCCACACCTCTGACAGATCAGTGACCTTGTTTTAAGCCTGTGGCAGTGTTTGTGTGTGTGTGTGTGTATGCATGCGTGTCTGTTTGTGTGTGCATGTGCTGTTGCTCACTAAAGAGCTTGTCAGAAGATTTTAGGAATTTTGTCACAACATCTGAGATGGAGGGAAGGGTTGGCGGGGTAGACGGAGAGGGAGGGGTTCATGAAAGGGTGGAAAGAGAGAGTGGTGGACACCTGCATTCATCTGCAAGAATGCTACTTATCATCAGACCCTCTACAGACTTAACCTTTAATGCCCAGGGAGGTGAGCGAGAGCGAGAGAGAGAGAGAGAGAGAGAGGCAGAGAGAGAGAGAGAGAGAGAGAGAGAGAGAGAGAGAGAGAGAGAGAGAGAGAGAGAGAGAGAGAGAGAGAGAGAGATAGAGAGAGAGGGAGAGAGAGAGAGCGAGAGAGCGAGAGATAGAGAGAGAGCGAGAGAGAGAGAGAGAGAGAGAGAGAGAGAGAGAGAGAGAGAGAGAGAGAGAGAGAGAGAGGGGGAGAGAGAGAGCGAGAGAGAGAGAGAGAGAGAGAGAGAGGGAGAGAGAGAGAGAGAGAGAGAGAGAGAGAGAGAGAGAGAGAGAGAGAGAGAGAGAGAGAGAAGACAAGTATAGCCTGAGGATGTAGGCTAAAGCAGGAGGAACACTTAGCTGGATCTCATGTTGTACTTTCAAAATTAAATGCAACGCAACCTACCCACTATATACACACACACACACACACACAAACACATCCCCAAGCAATAGATGCTTTCGTGACACACAGATATATATACACAGGTCTACACATAAAGACACACCCTCCTTCAATTCTTTCTCCCTCTGTCTCTCCCTCCCTCCTTCCCTCGCTTCATCTCTCCTCTTTCAGTACCACCATTAGTCTTTGCTCGCTGATGCCAGCATGCTGTGGGGTGGCAATAAATCAGCTTAGCTAATGCAGGACCATTCACTGTACCACGCACACCCATATGGGCTCTTCCACACACACACACACACACACACACACACCACACACACCATTGACTGTAGCCTCCCGGTTGTAGCCCATTAGCTGTGGCATGTCTTTCTAAACAGTTGGATTTATTGGGCAAGCCGTCTATTCACTGCAAGGCTAGCATGATGTCTTGTATTGGGGAAGAAGTGTGAAGTATCTTGTTTCACACACACATGCGTATGCACGCACGCACACACACACACACACATAAGCACACGCACACACGTGCACACACTCAAACACACTGTTTTCCCATGATTCCATGATATCTTCCATAGCATAGACACACGAATAAGCCAGCTGTGCCCCATCCCTCCACAGTTCAAGGTCAGATGAAGTCTCAGGCATGTGTGTGTGTGTGTGTGTGTGTGTGTGTGTGTGTGTGTGTGTGTGTGTGTGTGTGTGTGTGTGTGTGTGTGTGTGTGTGTGTGTGTGTGTGTGTGTGTGTGTGTGTGTGTGTGTGTGTGTGTGTGTGTGTGTGTGCTAATCATAATCTTGTATCTGTGGTGGTGGGAAGAATTTGCCTCTGTGCTCATTGTCTGTAGTGATGACAGGCACACGTTCTCCTCCACATCTTAATTCTCTGACACACACACACCATACATTCATCAATGGGGGATAATGTCTGCCAATATTGAAGTTGCAGCGTTCTGTCCACAATAACTCATGATCATTTCTTTCTTTCTCTCTCCTTGGCTGTGTGCAGGGAAAGCTCTCTCTCTGTCCAGAGTAACTGTAAGTAAGTAAGCAGTCTACACTGTTAGTCTAAAATGTACTTGATTTGAACTATATCTGTGTGTCTGATAGTATCATTGTGTTGTCCAGCCTGCTCCTGTGGTCAATAATGGGGATTTAACATGATCACAACATCAGATAGCATCTTCACTCACACCTCTCTCATTCACTCACCACACATTGTCTCTGTAGTCAGATCTGGTCAGTGTGTGTAATATTTTTCAAAGGAATTGATCATGAAGCCGTTATCATCACCCATCTGCAGTTCAAATCAGTTAGGATTTTTGAATAGAGACAAGCTGAAAGCTGAGAGTTGGTTTAGTACAGGGAGAAGACTAACAGGGATCTGCATTAGAGTCCAAACCTCCCCATGCTCTTGTCTCCTACTCTACTAAAACACTCCTCTTGAGACAAAACACAGAACTGAAAGCACCAGCTAAAACTGTAACTATAACTATTACACACACAGACACGGAGATAGAGATCATCTAAGAGCACCGCTCTACCATCACCACCCCCTACCTGTCCTCTCCTTGCTCCTGAAGTGGGAGTGACAGAAACAGGCTGTTATGTGGGCAGCTTGTCTCTCCCTTTTCTGTTTCCCTTCCTCCTTGTTTTGTCCCCTCTGTGTCTGTTGTATCTGTATGTGTGTTTGTCCCCTTTATGTGGGTGTGTCTGGAGTGGATCAGGGGGCGTGCTCAGGATCTGCCTCTCCTGTGCAGCTGCGGGTTGTTTCCAGTGATTCCTGCCTACGCAGCTGCATCCTATTCTCTAATCAACCTGCACTACTAATTCCGGGGCATGGCTCTCCACCGGCGCCAGATCGTTGTTCTTACCAGAGCGTTTCGGACATACCTCCCAACCTGCCTGCCTTCCTGCCTGTCGGCCTGCCTGCCTGCCTGCCTGCCTGCCTCAGCCTCTCCTTCCTCCGGAGCCGACTAGCCCACTCTGTTCCTTTACTTCAGTTGTTTTTGGACTAAGACAATTTTAACTTTTATTAAATATTTTTGTTTCTTCCACTCCCTTTGTCGTGTTTGTTTCTCTGAGTGCTGGGTTGAACCATAGCCTAACAGAACGATCTGGCCATGGACCCAACAGAGAGACAGCACGGGGCAAACGAAGACAGCTTCCAACAAGCTATCCAGGCTCAAGGAACGTTGCTAGGACAGCATGACCAACTGATTCGGACTCTTTTGGAAAATAATCATCAACTGCTGAACCAGGTGACTCAGTTAACTACACAAGTCTCTAAATTGTCTGTTATCAGTTCTCCATCTCTCTCTGACCCCCAGTTTGATGCACCCCAAGTTGGTTCCTCGGACATGATGCAGGCTTCGTTCCATCGGGAACCCCCTGTCACGTCGCCTGAACCGTTCAATGGAGAATTGGACAAGTGTCGGGGATTTTTGCTTCAGTGTGACTTGATTTTTCGGCAGAGACCACTGTCATTTTCTACTGATTCCTCTAAGGTACATTATGTTCTGGGGCTGTTAAGAGGGAGAGCTCTGGTTTGGGCTGAGGCTGTGTGCTCAAATCAAACTTTGACTGGATTGACTTTCGCTGATTTTTCTGCTAAATTGAAGACTGTTTTTGACCATCCTGACCATGTGGGTAATTCCTCCAAGATACTTTTTAATTTGAGGCAGGGTTCTAACAGTGTGGCTGAGTACTCTATTGAGTTCTGGACTTTGGCAGCGGACTCCAAGTGGAACAATGTGGCACTTCAAGGAGCATTTCTAAACGGTTTGAATGAAGCCATTAAGGATGAACTGGCTGCTCGTGACGAGCCACATGATTTACATTCTCTCGTTTCCCTGTCCATTAAGCTAGACAACCGGTTGCGGGAGAGGCGTCGGGAGAGAGGCGGTCGGCCGCATCTAGGAGGACGAGTTCCCCAGCCTTCAACCACTCGAGTCTCGCCTCCCCGGAGCCGGCAGCTTCTTATTCCTGATTCCATCCCGAGCACAGAGGAGGAACCTATGCAAGTGGGTCGAGCTCGACTACCTCCAGCAGAACGGCAACGGGCGCCTCCAGGCGGGTGAGTGCCTGTACTGTGGAGACGCCACACACATTCTGGCTACATGCCCTAAGCGGCCAAAGACAAGGCTCGCTCGTAGCGGTGGGTCTACTTGCGAGCCCAGAGTTAGATCCTGAACCCATCATTCCCCGATTACAAGTACCTGTAACCTTACGTTTCCAGAGTCATTCCCTGCCACTCTCAGCTCTCATAGACTCAGGTGCAGAAGACAACTTTATTAGCCACCAGTTCGTTACACAAGCTCGTATCCCCATGGAGCCACTACCTACCCCCATTCGGGTCACAGCCCTTGATGGGCGCCTCCTCGCGGAGATAACTCATCAAACCACCCCCGTTTCCCTAGTGATTTCTGGCAATCATTGTGAAAGCATTCAGCTAAGAGTTATGTCTGGCTCAGCTACCTCCCTAATCCTTGGCTTCCCCTGGTTGGCTCTTCACAACCCACAAATTGATTGGACACGTCACACCATTCTCAGTTGGAGCACTAACTGCCATTCAGAGTGCCTTAGGTCAGCGGTTCCCCCACTAAGTGTAACCCAACTCATCCCTCAGCTCCTCTTGATCTGTCATCTGTCCCCAAAGAATACCATGACTTAGCGGAGGTTTTCAGTAAGGACAAGGCTCTGTCTCTACCCCCACATAGGCCTTATGATTGCCCTATTGAACTGCTTCCTGGTGCTCCCTTGCCCTCTAGTCGCTTATACAATCTGTCCCGACCGGAAAGAGAGGCAATGGAGCAGTACATTGGTGATTCTCTGGTCTCGGGCATAATCCGTCCCTCGTCATCTCCTTTGGGTGCAGGTTTCTTTTTCGTGGAAAAGAAGGACAAGTCGTTACGCCCTGTATCGATTTCAGGGGTTTAAACAACATAACTGTTAAAAACAAGTATCCCCTTCCACTCATCAACTCTGCTTTTGAACCTCTGCATGGCGCCACAGTTTTCTCCAAGCTCGACCTCAGGAACGCTTATCACCTTGTCCGGATCCGTAAGGGAGATGAGTGGAAAACCGCTTTCAACACTCCACTGGGACATTTTGAGTATTTGGTCATGCCCTTTGGGCTCTCAAACGCCCCTGCTGTTTTCCAAGCCATGGTGAACGATGTTCTTAGGGATTTTTTGAACCGTTTTGTCTTTGTATACCTGGATGATATTCTTGTTTTTTCCAAGTCACCCGAGGAGCATGAGTCACACGTCCGTCAAGTCCTTCAACGGCTCTTGGAAAACAAGCTGTATGTCAAAGCAGAGAAGTGTGAGTTCCACAAACAGTCTACATCGTTCCTTGGTTTCATCATTGAGAGCGGGCAGGTGAAGGCGGACCCCGAGAAGATCCGGGCAGTGACGGAATGGCCCATACCCGCCACCCGTAAGCAACTTCAACGATTTTTGGGCTTTGCTAACTTCTACCGTAGGTTCATTAAGGGTTTTAGTAAAGTGGTGGCACCCCTTACTAGACTCACATCCCCAAAAGTCCCTTTTCTGTGGTCCCCTGAGGCGGAGCAGGCGGTAGGGGTTTTGAAGGAACTGTTTTCCACCTCCCCTGTGTTGATACACCCCAATACCTCTCTGCAGTTTGTTGTGGAGGTGGACGCGTCGGACTCAGGTGTGGGAGCCGTCCTCTCCCAGCGCTCCCCCACTGACCAAAAGCTTCACCCCTGTGCTTTTTTCTCCAAAAAATTGTCACCCACAGAACGGAATTACGACGTTGGAAACCGAGAACTGCTGGCGGTCAAGCTAGCACTGGAAGAATGGCGGCACTGGCTGGATGGAGCTGAACTGCCGTTTGTGGTCTGGACAGACCACAAGAACTTGGCTTACATCCAAGCCACTAAGAGACTCAACTCACGCCAAGCCAGATGGGCCCTGTTTTTAGTAGGTTTAACTTTATTCTTACATACAGACCGGGGTCAAGAAATGTTAAACCAGATGCTTTGTCCCGCCAGTTTGCTGACCCTTCGGAGACCAGCGAGCCTGAGGCAGTCCTGCCTTCCTCATGCGTCGTGGCGGCTGTTCAGTGGGAGATCGAGTCTCTTGTGAAGACTGCACTTGCCACGGACCCGGGACCGGGTGATGGACCTCCCAACCTACTCTTTGTTCCCGAGACGGTCCGGTCTCAGGTGTTGCAGTGGATTCACACCTCCCGTTTTGCTGGTCACCCTGGGATGAGACGCACGTTGACGCTGCTTAGGAGACATTTTTGGTGGCCTTCAATGGAAACTGACGTTCGGGCTTTTGTGGCAGCCTGTTCAACCTGTGCTCGGGGCAAAGCCTCCCATCAGTCCCCTTCGGGGCTGCTGCTACCCCTCCCAGTTCCCAGCCGTCCCTGGTCCCACATAGCCATGGATTTTGTCACCGGCCTACCCAAGTCTGAAGGTAATGATACTATACTTACCATTGTGGACAGATTCTCTAAATCTGTTCACTATATAGCATTACCAAAATTACCGTCTGCCAGTGAGACAGCGGACCTCCTAGTCCAACATGTATTCCGTCCCCATGGAATACCTGTGGACATCGTATCTGATAGAGGCCCACAGTTTACTTCCCGTGTTTGGAAGGTTTTCTGTTCTGCTTTGGGTGCTTCCGTTAGTCTGTCCTCAGGGTTTCATCCCCAGACCAACGGTCAAACAGAAAGAGCCAATCAAGACCTCGAAGCAACCCTTCGTTGTGTGCCTGCTCAACATCCATCATCCTGGGCCAAACATCTGCCTTGGATAGAGTACGCCCACAACTCCCTCACCACCTCTGCCACTGGTCTTTCACCCTTCGAAGTTACCATGGGTTATCAACCCCCTCTGTTTCCTGCTCAGGAGAAGGAATTGGCGGTTCCTTCGGTTCAGGAGAACCTCCGCCGCTGCCAGAGAGTGTGGCGCGACGCTCGGGAAGCGTTGCTTCGGACCACCGACAGGAACAAGATGACAGCGGATAGGAGCAGGACTCCCGCACCTGTGTTTCATCCTGGTCAAGAGGTTTGGCTGTCGTCTAAGAATGTACCTCTTCGTACCAAATCACGCAAGCTGTCTCCTCGGTACCTGGGTCCGTTTGTGGTGGAGTCCATCATTAACCCCGCTGCGGTTCGTTTGAAGTTGCCTTCAGCCATGAAGATACACCCTACTTTCCACGTCTCCCAACTGAAACCTGTGTCCTCCAGCCTTTTGTGTCCGCCGGCTGTTCCACCTCCACCTGTTCGTCTCATTGACGACCATCCGGCCTACACCGTCAGTAGGCTACTGGACTCTCAGAGGCGGGGTAGGGGTCTCCAATACCTAGTCGATTGGGAAGGTTATGGACCAGAGGAGAGGTCTTGGGTCCCTAAGCGTTTTGTGTTGGATCCTCAGTTGATCACGGACTTCCATCACGACAACCCTGACAGGCCTGGTGGGTCGCCAGGTGGCGACCATTGAGGGGGTACTGTTATGTGGGCAGCTTGTCTCTCCCTTTTCTGTTTCCCTTCCTCCTTGTTTTGTCCCCTCTGTGTCTGTTGTATCTGTATGTGTGTTTGTCCCCTTTATGTGGGTGTGTCTGGAGTGGATCAGGGGCGTGCTCAGGATCTGCCTCTCCTGTGCAGCTGCGGGTTGTTTCCAGTGATTCCTGCCTACGCAGCTGCATCCTATTCTCTAATCAACCTGCACTACTAATTCCGGGGCATGGCTCTCCACCGGCGCCAGATCGTTGTTCTTACCAGAGCGTTTCGGACATACCTCCCAACCTGCCTGCCTTCCTGCCTGTCGGCCTGCCTGCCTGCCTGCCTGCCTGCCTGCCTCAGCCTCTCCTTCCTCCGGAGCCGACTAGCCCACTCTGTTCCTTTACTTCAGTTGTTTTTGGACTAAGACAATTTTAACTTTTATTAAATATTTTTGTTTCTTCCACTCCCTTTGTCGTGTTTGTTTCTCTGAGTGCTGGGTTGAACCATAGCCTAACACAGGCAGGTGGATTATTATCAACAGCTCCTCCATCCAGCATCACCCCTTAAGAGAGCATGGGACTACAACCTGTGTGTGTGTGTGTGTGTGTGACTCACCCCTCATCCAATACATACCATGGCCAGGCATCAGCATATTAACGCCAGAGCTGGCCGAGAGAGAGATTGAGAAAGGTCGTTGTAGGCAGACCTGGCTCTCAAGAGAAGACAGGCTATGTACCCACAAAATGAGGTGGAAACTGAGCTGCACTTCCTAACCTCCTGCCAAATGTATGCCCATATTAGAGACACATATTTCCCTCAGATTACACAGACCCACAAAGAATTCGAAAACAAATCCAATTTTGATGAACTCCCATATCTATTGGGTGAAATACCACAGTGTGCCATCACAGCAGCAAGATTTGTGACCTGTTGCCACAAGAAAAGGGGAACCAGTGAAGAACAAACACCATTGTAAATACAACCCATATTTATGTTTATTTTTCCTTTTTTTCCTTTAACTATTTGCACATCGTTACAACACTGTATATATACATAATATGACATTTGAAATGTCTCTATTATTTTGGAACTTGTGTGAGTGTAATGTTTACTGTTCACTATTTATTGTTTCTTTCACTTTAGTTTATTATCTATTTCACTTGCTTTGGCAATGTAAACATATGGTTCCCATGCCAATAAAGCCCCTTGAATTGAATTGAGAGAGAGGGGGGGTAGAGAGAGAGAGGGGGGTGGAGAGAGAGAGGGTGGGGGAGAGAGAGAGAGTGGGAGGGTGGGGGGAGAGAGAGAGAGGGAGGGGGAAGAGAGAGAGAGAGAGAGAGAGAGAGAGAGAGAGAGAGAGAGAGAGAGAGAGAGAGAGAGAGAGAGAGAGAGAGAGAGAGAGAGAGAGAGAGAAATAAAGAAAGGGGGAGGAAGGGAGGATATATTTCTCTAACTCATGAGTAGGTGAGGGAGTCTGGACCTGTCTGGTCTGACTATTGAGAAACAGAGGGAGTGTCAGAGTTGGACGTATACAGAAAGACAAAGACAAAGACAAAGAAAGGAAAAGCAAGAGAGAGAAATAGAGAGAGAGAAGGAGAGGTAGAGAGAGAAAGGGAAAGAGAAGGAGAGGGAAAGAGAAGAAGAGGTAGAGAGGGAAAGAGAAGGAGAGGTAGAGAGAGAGGGAGAAAGATAAGGAGAGGTAGAGAGGGAAAGAGAAGGAGAGGTAGAGAGAGAGGGAGAAAGATAAGGAGAGGTAGAGAGGGAAAGAGAAGGAGAGGTAGAGAGGGAAAGGGAAGGAGAGGTAGAGAGGGAAAGGTAAAGAGATTCAGGATGATGATTATCTTTTCGGGGAGCAGAGTACTTGAGGAGGTCACATTCTGTAGCTCCCCTGGTGAGTGTGTGCCTGGGGGTGGTGTGTATGTGCCTGGGGGTGGTGTGTGTGTGCCTGGGGGCGGTGTGTGTGTGTGTGTCACCAGCCCCCTCCACAGGTGTGAGCTGTGAATGGCACTGACCCGAGGCTTGGTTTCCAAAACAGGGGCTTACACCATGACTCAGGGGAGTGTGTGGGTGTGTGTGTGTGTGTGTGTGAGAGAGGCCTTCCTTCGCATGTGTAGGTTTGTTACACAGGAGAATGTGTGGGTGTGTTTGAGGCCTTGATAACACTTTCCCCGTTGTAATCCTCTTGGGAAGATTGTCACTCTAGACTGGGGCGGCAGGTAGCTTAGTGGGTAAGAGCGTTGTGCCAGTAACCGAAAGGTTGCTGGTTCTAATCCCCGAGCCGACTAGGTGAAAAATCTGTCGATGTGCCCTTGAGCAAGGCACTTAACCCTAATTGCTCCTGTAAGTCGCTCTGGATAAGAGCGTCTGCTAAATGACAAAAATAATAATAAAAATAATAGACTATATACCCTTACAGAAAAACCACATGATTTCACATGCGGAAAATTTCAAGAGAAATAATCATGTGAAAACCTGTATTTTTGTAACACTTCACGTGATCACGTTTTCACCTGTGTAGTTTCATGTTATCACATGTTGCTTTACATGTTCTCATGTTAATACATTACCGTCACATAAGATCACGTGATCACATGAAAACGTGTTTTTGGAACACTTCACGTGATCACGTGAAATTTCTGTGGTTTTTCCGTAAGGGTAGGACCTGTGTCCTATATAATGTATCACACCCCATGCACATTTGATTGTCCACTGCTCATGGGTCAGAAGCTGGTCAATCAGAAGCATAAAAGAAAACGCAGCCGCCTCCATTGGTTACTATGTAAAGCCGATGGTAGTGGCTCTCTGCAAAAACAAATGCCTGCTAGCAAATGTCGTCCTCGTTGGACCTGCGTTTACGGCGTATTCAATTTCGGTTTGTGTGGATGTTGCTGTACTTTTCTGTAACTCTAGGTCTGTTTGGTCAAATCATCAAATCAAATCAAATTGTATTGGTCACATATACGTGTTTAGCAGATGTTATTGCGGGTGTAGTGAAATGCTTGTGCTTCTAGCTCCGACAGTGCAGTAATATCTAACAAGTAATATCTAACAATTTCACAACATATACCCAATACACACAAATCTAAGTAAAGCAGATGTGATTTAGAACGGTAATAAGGCATTTTCTGTTGGGTCTACTTCAGACGTGTACAGTAACTTTTACAATTGTCCCATTATCTGAAATTAATGCACAGTGTAAGTACGGCGTCACTAAAGACCCCCTGGTTCGATTCCAGGCTGTATCACAACCGGCTGTGATTGGGAGTCCCATAGGGTGGCGCACAATTGGCCCAGCGTCGTCCGGGTTTGGCCGGTGTAGGCCGTCATTGTAAATAAGAATTTGTTCTTAACTGACTTGACTAGTTAAATAAAGGTTAAAAAAATATATATATAATAATAATATGAAGAGCTCAGTAACTTTCAACGTGGCACCGTCATAGGATGCCACCTTACCAACAAGTATTTTAGTTAAATTTCTGTCCTGCTAGAGCTGCCCTGGTCAACTGTAAGTGCTGTTATTGTGAAGTGGAAACGTCTAGGAGCCACATCAGCTCAGCCACGAAGTGGTAGGCCACACAAGCTCACAGAACGGGACCGCCGAGTGATGAAGCGCGTAACGAGTAAAAATTGTCTCTCCTCAATTGCAACACTGACTACTGAGTTCCAAACTGCCTCTGGAAGCAACATCAGCACAAGTGTTCGTTGAGAGCTTCATTAAATGGGTGATCTTAGGCACTCAAGCCTAAGACCACCATGCGCAATGCCAAGCGTCGGCTGGAGTGGTGTAAAGCTCGCCGCCATTGGACTCTGGAGCAGTGGAAACGCGTTCTCTGGAGTGATGAATCACACTTCACCATCTGGGTTTGGCAGATGCTAGGAGAATGCTACCTGCCCGAATGCATAGTGCCAACTGTAAAGTTTGGTGGAGGAGGAATAATGGTCTGGGGCTGTTTTTCATGGTTCGGGCTAGGCCCCTTAGTTCCAGTAAAGGGAAATCTTAATGATTCCGTGCTTCCAACTTTGTGGCTACAGTTTGGGGAAGGCCCTTTCCTGTTTCAGCATGACAATGCCACCATGCACAAAGTGAGGTCCATACAGAAATGGTTTGTCGAGATCGGTGTGGAAGAACTTGACTGGCCTGCACAGAGCCCTGACCTCAACCCCATCGAACGCCTTTGGGATGAATTGGAACGCCGACTGCGAGCCAGGCCTAATCGCCCAACATCAGTGCCCGACCTCAGTAATGCTCTTGTGGCTGAATGGAAGCAAATCCCATCAGCAATGTTCCAAGATCTAGTGGAAAGCCTTCCCAGAAGAGTGGAGGCTGTTATGGCAACAAAGGGGGGACCAACTCCATATTAATGCCCATGATTTTGGAATGAGATGTACGACGAGCAGGTGCCCACATACTTTTGATCATGTAGTGTATCTATAAAGAGAGAGAGTTGTTATACATACTGAAGAGGTCTGTCTCGTCAAATGCATGAAAATGCAGTTGTTTAAGATATACATCAAATTATATTTGTACAGTATTTGTGGGTTAATTTACTTCTCCCCGATGCCTTTTATTAACGTTTTCGTTTACGAATACGCAATCGAAAACTTTCATGAAAGGCATCGGTTAGTAGTAGCCTAGAATAATCCACGAATGCGAATATAGTTTTATATATAAATATATACAGTGGGGAAAAAAAGTATTTAGTCAGCCACCAATTGTGCAAGTTCTCCCACTTAAAAAGATGAGAGAGGCCTGTACTTTTCATCATAGGTACACGTCAACTATGACAGACAAATTGAGGAAAAAAAATCCAGAAAATCACATTGTAGGATTTTTTATGAATTTATTTGCAAATTATGGTGGAAAATAAGTATTTGGTCACCTACAAACAAGCAAGATTTCTGGCTCTCACAGACCTGTAACTTCTTCTTTAAGAGGCTCCTCTGTCCTCCACTTGTTACCTGTATTAATGGCACCTGTTTGAACTTGTTATCAGTATAAAAGACACCTGTTCACAACCTCAAACAGTCACACTCCAAACTCCACTATGGCGAAGACCAAAGAGCTGTCAAAGGACACCAGAAACAAAATTGTAGACCTGCACCAGGCTGGGAAGACTGAATCTGCAATAGGTAAGCAGCTTGGTTTGAAGAAATCAACTGTGGGAGCAATTATTAGGAAATGGAAGACATACAAGACCACTGATAATCTCCCTCGATCTGGGGCTCCACGCAAGATCTCACCCCGTGGGGTCAAAATGATCACAAGAACGGTGAGCAAAAATCCCAGAACCACACGGGGGACCTAGTGAATGACCTGCAGAGAGCTGGGACCAAAGTAACAAAGCCTACCATCAGTAACACACTACGCCGCCAGGGACTCAAATCCTGCAGTGCAAGACGTGTCCCACTGCTTAAGCCAGTACATGTCCAGGCCCGTCTGAAGTTTGCTAGAGTGCATTTGGATGATCCAGAAGAGGATTGGGAGAATGTCATATGAAACCAAAATATAACTTTTTGGTAAAAACTCAACTCGTCGTGTTTGGAGGACAAAGAATGCTGAGTTGCATCCAAAGAACACCATACCTACTGTGAAGTATGGGGGGTGGAAACATCATGCTTTGGGGCTGTTTTTCTGCAAAGGGACCAGGACGACTGATCCGTGTAAAGGAAAGAATGAATGGGGCCATGTATCGTGAGATTTTGAGTGAAAACCTCCTTCCGTCAGCAAGGGCATTGAAGATGAAACGTGGCTGGGTCTTTCAGCATGACAATGATCCCAAACACACCGCCCGGGCAACGAAGGAGTGGCTTGCACGAAGCATTTCAAGGTCCTGGAGTGGCCTAGCCAGTCTCCAGATCTCAACCCCATAGAAAATATTTGGAGGGAGTTGAAAGTCTGTGTTGCCCAGCGACAGCCCCAAAACATCACTGCTCTAGAGGAGATCTGCATGGAGGAATGGGCCAAAATACCAGCAACAGTGTGTGACAACCTTGTGAAGACTTACAGAAAACGTTTGACCTGTGTCATTGCCAACAAAGGGTATATAACAAAGTATTGAGAAACTTTTGTTATTGACCAAATACTTATTTTCCACCATAATTTGCAAATAAATTCATAAAAAATCCTACAATGTGATTTTCTGGATTTTTTTCCCTCATTTTGTCTGTCCTAGTTGACTTGTACCTATGATGAAAATTACAGGCCTCTCTCATCTTTTTAAGTGGAATTGCACAATTGGTGGCTGACTAAATACTTTTTTTCTCCACTGTATATATATATCTTAAATGACTGTGTTTTTATGCATTTGATTATATAATCTTGAAGCCCATTCAAAACAGTATGGGACTGGATATGGAAGTAAAACTTAAAAGGCGGTCACTTTCCCAGCTTATTATACAGTCCCACTGTAAGAAAGGGATTCTCCTGTACTTTAGTTAACTTTTTAGCCAGTAGTTCTGCAAGTAGCCTCACTAGCCAAAAGTAGTCCTTGAAAATTGTGTACTACGTCACATATGTGCATCTCTCTCTTTCTCTGCTGTGTGTGCATGATGTGCCAGCTGTCACTCAGAAAGGGGCTGAAGCTCATTGTTTGAACTCAAATTGCTAGGGGGCTGGCCAACGTGGGGGAAAATGTAGGGAAAATGGCACAGCACAACTACCAGAAAAACAGTTGCTTTCAAACTAGGGATTTCGTGGCTAATTGAGGTAAGACAGTAATTATTCTCATAGATTATGAATGTATGAACGACACATTGACACATCCAGCCCAAAGCGGGAGGTTTAAAAATATTTAGTAGTCGCTAAAGTTCCGGAGCACATGTTTAAGCAGTAAGACACACGAGGCTGTGCTATATCATGAATAAAGTCACAGGTAAATTGTGTTGCTGTGCCAGATGTGGAGGGACCTCCAGCCACAGCTTCTGTTGACTCAACACTATACTGTACAGCAAGCACACTGTCAGCTACCATTACTAATGGTAATTAGTAGTCCCGTGGTCCCACTTCTGTCCTGTGGTCTTCGTGTTCATCATTTACCTACCAAATACATTCCTATCAGATAATAGAGGCAAAACTTTCATTTGTTTTCAAACTAGTAACAAATGCATGTACACACGCACACACACACACACACACCAACAGGGCTTAGCTTCAGACTAAATAGTTTACATTAGGCTGGGAGATTGGTAGGCAAGAGACGGCACACACGCAGTCAGGCTCTCATGAGGAGCATCAACAGAGGCTTGGTGGGGCAAGCTTCAGCTAGCTAAACCACAGAGAGGAAGAGAGGGGAAGGGCCAAACACATGCACAGACAGACAGACACACAGACAGACAGATGGCTCATTAACACTCGCTGTTTGAATAGGTGTCTGGCTGACAAGAGACAATGTGTGAGTGAGTGTGTGTGTGTGTGCATGTCTGTGTCTGTGTGTGTGTGTGTGTTTGTGTGAGATGAGCCAGTGGGACATCACTCTACACTTGAAGCTGTGTGAAAGGGAGCTGATTCTTCCTAAAGCTGCTTGTCTAAAACATCACTGCCTTACTGTAGCTAACCAGAGGACACCATGCTTTAAGCTACTTCTCTATACCCCTCTCTGTTCAACATTAACAAATCAGTCAGCAGACACTACAGTGATTTACTGTACAATAAGTTCATTCATCAGGAAGGGGAAACAACCATGATCATCACATGTACAGTGGCTCAACCTTAATGCAACATTCCTCAATCAATTAATCAACAACGTTATTGTCCAGGTTGAGAAATTAATTAATTCATCCGGCTTCTTTACATTGGGAATGTTCTATTGCTCTGAATGTGGTCTGTAACCAGCCACACACTCCAGAAGAGGCTGCTGAGGGGAGGAATAATGGCTGGAACCCAGTGGTCTAAAGTACTTAAGTAAAAAAACTTTAAAGTACTTAAGTCGTTTTTGGGGTATATTTTTGACGTTTACTTTTCTCCACTACTTTCCTAAAGAAAATAATGTACTTTTTACTCCATACATTTTCCCTGACACCCAAAAGTACTCGTTACATTTTGTATGCTTAGAAGGACAGGAAAATGGTCAAATTCACACACTTACCAAGAGAACATCCCTGGTCATCTCCACTGCCTCTGATCTGGCGGACTCACTAAACACAAATGCTTTGTTTGAAAATTATGTCTGAGTGTTGGAGCATGCCCCTGGCTATCTGTAAATAAATAAAAATGGTGCAGTCTGGTTTGCTTAATATAAGGAATTTTAAATGATTTATACTTTTAGTTTTGATACTTAAGTATATTTGAGCGATTACATGTGCTTTTGATACTTAAGTATATTTCAAACCAAATACATTTAGACTTTTACTCAAGTAGTATTTTACTGGGTGACTTTCACTTTTACTTGAGTCACTTTCTATTAAGGTATCTTTACTTTTACTCAAGTATGACCATTGGGTACTTTTTCCACCACTGCTGGAACTGAACGAATGGAATGGCATCAAACACATGGAAACCATGTGCTTAATGTATTTGATACAATTTCACCTATTCCGCTCCAGCCATTACCATGAGCCTGTACTCCCCAATTAAGGTGCCACCAACCTCCTGTGATACACTCACAGGTAAAGGAGACCCAGCTGTGTGTGGGTGTGTGAGCGAGGCGGTCATGTTTTGGGTCGCAGGGTGAAAGTTCAGATCTGCACCTGTGCCTCAGCCTGAACACAATACCTGCCACCGACAGAGAGCCTTCAGAGCTGATGTGTGTGTGTGTGTGCGTGTGTCAGGAGAGCAAATACCTGAACCACGTGCGAGTCCACACACATTCAAAAAATATATTGGCTTTATTTTCTTATCAGCAGGCTATCCAGGAAGCACTAAAACATTTCTGCATTCCCCTGCCATGTGCGTTACTATGACAATAGAGATATATAGATGACACAAACTGCTGTTTAAAGGCACAGTCCAGTCAAAATTCAGTTTTTCCTGTGTTTTGTATCATACTGTACAACAGCTGATGAATATAACACTGTAAAAGTGTGAACACATTTATTCAGTGTTATTTCCTGGTTAAAAATACAATCTACACAGGACCTTCTTATCAGCGGGTTTTGCAAGGGTGGAGTTTCAGTTTCCCTGGGACATCATCAAGCAGTACTTTAGTTAATAGTCCAATAACAAAGAGAGTTCCAAACCTCTCTGCCAATAACAGCTAGTTTTCAGTTTTCCCCTCCCAACTCAGATCACTCCCAGACAGTCCTAACAAAATTCTTGCTTGAGGAATAGTACATTTCTTTGTTGTTGCTAAAATGCAATTTTTGTTTCTTTTGAACCATTTTGATGGACAACTATTACAGTTTGGTACTTAATTGTTACCCAGAAAAGATTTGATATCGTCATAAAAACGGCCTTTAAGCTTTTGATCGCAGTATGTGAGATTCTACTACATTTTTTTTTGCTAAGAGAGGAAGGGTGAATGTGTCTGTGTGTATGAAAACAAACAATGCAAACAGGTGTAACAGCGTCTGTGGGCAGCTTGAGGGAGTCTACTGCTCTGTTTATTGATCACACAGTATTACAGGTTACAGTCAGACAGAGGTCATTAAGACTGATCAGCTGCATTCATCATCCAAACACACAGCTGAGGCCTCATAGGCTACGTTTACACAGGCAGCCCAATTCTGATCTGGTGCCCAATTATTGGCAAAAGATATGATCGGATTAGTCAAAAGACCAATTATTGTTAAGAGATCAGTGTCATGGATAAGGCCCTTAAGAGTAGAATGATGTTACACCTCTAGTCACTGATCTAAGGCCAGTTTAGCATTCTCTCTCTAATGGTAAATTAGTATTTAGGGAGCGGAAGCTGATCCTAGATCTGTGTCTAAGGGTACCTTCTACCTGAAGTCTTTATAACAGCTTATTAAACAAACAGATGACTTGCGCAGAAACATTTTAATGGAAGTTCTCCTGAAACATGAGCTCTTTCCTTCTTGATCCTTTAGTCAGGGCCAGACCGTAACATTCCCATGATGTAAACATGTCTCTGCAGTGTGGATTTGGCTTAATGTATGGGAATCAATATTCTGTGTGCCAGCCAGCTTCTGCTTTAACCAACCTGTCCCGTCTAAACCTTCATGTGTGCTTGTTAATACAGGAACAGGTCAGTCAAGGTAAAACAAGGGTGTGACTGTAAACTGAAGTGTGTTTAGTTATTGTAGTCTTATCCAGAGCGACATACTGGAGCAATCAAGATTAAGTGACTTGCTCAAGGGCTCATCAACATATTTTTCACGTAGTCGGCTCGTGGATTCGAACCAGCAACCTTTCGGTTACTGACTCAACGCTCTTAACTGCTAGGCTACCTGCCGCCTGTGTAGGCTAACCCATCCAAGAATTTGATCTACTCAAAACAAAAGCACAAAGTGAGATCTGGGCAAACAACATCCTCCCTGCTCTCCTTACATCAGTGCAAATAAGAAGGCAGGATGGAAATTATCTTCCAATGAAATGTCCAAACATCCATGGTGAACAGCAATGTCAGCCAACTAATGTCAGTCCTGTAGGTGTTCAGGAATCACACAAAACTAAAACTCAATAGTTCCTCTCTCAGAAAATAATTACTGTACTTTACAACTTACTGTCAACAATAAATTAAGTCTATATCAATATTTGACATAACATTTTATCTGGTTTAATGAAAAAATGTGTTATCATTTAAATTCACCAATATATATGTAACAAGTATACTATATACTATGTATATTGTATGCAACCATTTTGAGAGAAATTCCTGATTTTAAACGTCGAGAAGAGGACTCCCTTCGCATCTCTACCAGTTCTGAAGGTAGAAGTTGCTCCTAACCACTGGTCTAGGATCAGATATTCTTTCATCCCCCAACAGTTAAGATAAGAATGACGAAACGACAAACTGATCCTAGATATGGGGTTACGGCCATCTTGTACCTGAAGCCTATAAACTATTGTCTGAGTTTACACTAAAGCCCCCTAAAGGCTGACTCTGTCACTCACACCTGGTCATATTATATTACTCAACAGCTTTACTGGGATGGTCACAGTGGCCCCTGGTGGGACTTACAGTGAACAACATTCTCATCCAGATAAAGTAACCGCAATAATTAACTCTACAGGTAGACTCAGCAATAGAACATCATACAAAGCTGGGCAACTTCCCTCTTACACATAACAGAATGCAAATCTGCCAAGATGACCGCCACTACTGGCTATTTCCAATCTGCGCCTCAATTAGACGATCTTGTTGTTAATTTCCTAAAGCAGGAAGTGGCCCACTGTCTGTGTATGATGATGTCATATTCTGCCTTTAAGAAACACTGACAGAACAGCTGTTGTCGAAATCATCACAACAATACTCTATGAAAGGAACTGGACACTTCACATATTTCACAACAGAAATCCGCAGGAGACAAGCAAAACAGAATCAACTTTTTCAGGTTGACATTTATGTGCGTTGTTATATGGTATAAATTGATAACATGACGTATTCACTTTCATAGCGTATTGTAAAATCTCAGTTTCAAACAGTTTAGCAGGGATGTTATTGGTTGAGCCACACATGGAGGTCTCTTATTGGCAGTCTGAACGGGGGTAAATAAGAGGTGGGTATTGGTTGGTTTATGTGCGTATCGATTCTTCCTCTCCGTTCCTCTTTCATTTCTCCCTCGCTCTGAACACCTGCATGCTCCGAAGGGAAAAGGAAGTGTGTTGATAGAGCAAAAAAGGAAGAGATGGTGAAGAGAGATGGCTGAAAGAAAATAGGTTTTTCTTTATTTTTCCTCCTCTACTTCTCTCCCTCCCTCTGCTGCGCTATCCTCTTCTCGTGCTGGTGCTTGGTGATTCCGTACTTGAAGAACTCATAGACGGACCAGCTGATGGCTGTGGAGGGCATCTGATAGATCACCCTGGCCTGGACTCCTTTAAAGAACCCAGGCAGGCCGCCCAGCCTGTACACTGTCCGGAAGGCATGGGCCAGGCCTGTGATGTGTCTGTGTGTCCCCTGCGCCTGACCTCCACCCTGGCCTGCAGCGGCGACACCCACCAGGGACTCCTGGGTGTTGAGCAGGGTCTTGCAGACATCCAGAGGGGTGGTGGCTGCAGCAGCAATGGCCCCGGCCAGGCCCCCAGACACCATGTGTGAGGAGGGGTTGTACTGTCTGTGGGGGTTGAGCAGCTCCTGGAGGTACTCGTAGGTCATGAAGTGGAGAGCCTGGAAGGGGACGTTCATGGTCAGCTGTGTGGTGTAGGAGCGGTAGAAGGCTGCAGCGCCCTCGCTCTGCCACACGGCGCGCACACAGTCCATCACACCGCGGTACGGAGAGTTATACATCTGCAAACGCTGCTTCACCACTGGACAGGGAGAAAAAGAGAGATGGAAGGTCGGACAGAGAGACGGAAGGTGGGACAGAGAGATGGAAGGTGGGACAGAGAGATGGAAGAGAGATGGAAAGTGGGACAGAGAGATGGAAAGTGGGACAGAGAGATGGAAGGTGGGACAGAGAGATGGAAGGTGGAACCGAGAGACGGAAGGTGGGACAGAGGGACGGAAGGTGGGACAGAGAGACGGAAGTTGGGACAGAGGGACGGAAGGTGGGACAGAGGGACGGAAGGTGGGACAGAGAGACGGAAAGTGGGACAGAGAGATGGAAGGTGGGACAGAGAGACGGAAGGTGGGACAGAGAGATGGAAGAGAGATGGAAAGTGGGACAGAGAGATGGAAAGTGGGACAGAGAGATGGAAGGTGGGACAGAGAGATGGAAGGTGGGACAGAGAGATGGAAGGTGGAACCGAGAGACGGAAGGTGGGACAGAGGGACGGAAGGTGGGACAGAGAGACGGAAGTTGGGACAGAGAGACGGAAGGTGGGACAGAGAGACGGAAGTTGGGACAGAGAGACGGAAAGTGGGACAGAGAGATGGAAGGTGGGACAGAGAGACGGAAGGTGGGACGGAAGGTGGGACAGAGAGACGGAAGTTGGGACAGAGAGACGGAAGTTGGGACAGAGAGACGGAAGTTGGGACAGAGAGATGGGGAAGTTGGGACAGAGAGATGGAAGGTGGGACAGAGGGACGGAAGGTGGGACAGAGGGACGGAAGGTGGGACAGAGGGACGGAAGGTAGGACAGAGGGACGGAAGGTGGGACAGAGAGACGGAAGGTGGGACAGAGAGACGGAAGGTGGGACAGAGAGACGGAAGGTGGGACAGAGAGATGACCCGAAGAGGGAGTAAGAAAGGGGAGAATGGTGGAAGAGAGAGAAGGAATGGGGGAAGAAAGCGAGGAGAGCAGCATAAAAGAAAACAAGGGATAGGTGAGTAGAGGGAAGCATTGGAGGGATGGATAGGTGAGCAGAGGGAAGTATTGGAGGGATGGAAAGAAGGATTGCCAGGTGTGTTTCCATCATCAGGGACCAGGAACATAGTCCAGAGAATGATAAAGAAATACACAAATTATTGTCCTAATAAAAATGGGAACAGTCATAACATCCTCAAAGGGTTTAACATATTTATTTAGGCTGTTGAAGTTAAAAGCAGTGACCCGTGTGTTACCCTAGACCCTGAGACTAGCACCTGTGTCCCTGGCCTCCACCCTAAACAGCTGCCTGAGGAGCACCTGTCCAGGCATGTCATCAAAGTCCTGTCTCTAGTCTACAGCTGGTGGTTGGGTACAGTATAGGGACAGGACCCGAGGGGAGCTTCTCTCTCCACATCTCCCCCTCAACCCTGCTCCCTCCCTCTATATCCCCGTCTTTATTTCTCCCTCTTTCGCTCTTGGCCATGCTCCTCCCCACCACCCTACCTCCCCTCTTTCTCAGTCTCCCCCACCACCCTACCTCCCCTCTTTCTCTCAGTCTCCCCCTCCACCCTACCTCCCCTCTTTCTCTCAGTCTCCCCCTCCACCCTACCTCCCCTCTTTCTCAGTCTCCCCCTCCACCCTACCTCCCCTCTTTCTCAGTCTCCCCCTCCACCCTACCTCCCCTCTTTCTCAGTCTCCCCCTCCACCCTACCTCCCCTCTTTATCTCAGTCTCCCCTCCACCCTACCTCCCCTCTTATCTCAGTCTCCCCCTCCACCCTACCTCCCCTCTTTCTCTCAGTCTCCCCCTCCACCCTACCTCCCCTCTTTCTCAGTCTCCCCCCTCCACCCTACCTCCCATCTTTCTCTCAGTCTCCCACCTCCACCCTACCTCCCCTCTTTCTCAGTCTCCCCCCTCCACCCTACCTCCCATCTTTATCTCAGTCTCCCCCTCCACCCTACCTCCCCTCTTTCTCTCAGTCTCCCCCTCCACCCTACCTCCCCTCTTTCTCAGTCTCCCCCTCCACCCTACCTCCCATCTTTATCTCAGTCTCCACCTCCACCCTACCTCCCCTCTTTCTCAGTCTCCCCCTCCACCCTACCTCCCCTCTTTCTCTCAGTCTCCCCCTCCACCCTACCTCCCCTCTTTCTCTCAGTCTCCCCCCTCCACCCTACCTCCCCTCTTTCTCTCAGTCTCCCCCTCCACCCTACCTCCCCTCTTTCTCTCAGTCTCCCCCTCCACCCTACCTCCCCTCTTTCTCTGTCTCCCCCCACCACCCTACCTCCCCTCTTTCTCTCAGTCTCCCCCCTCCACCCTACCTCCCCTCTTTCTCTCAGTCTCCCCCTCCACCCTACCTCCCCTCTTTCTCTCAGTCTCCCCCTCCACCCTACCTCCCCTCTTTATCTCAGTCTCCCCCTCCACCCTACCTCCCCTCTTTCTCAGTCTCCCCCACCACCCTACCTCCCCTCTTTCTCTCAGTCTCCCCCTCCACCCTACCTCCCCTCTTTCTCAGTCTCCCCCTCCACCCTACCTCCCTCTTTCTCTCAGTCTCCCCCTCCACCCTACCTCCCCTCTTTCTCTCAGTCTCCCCCTCCACCCTACCTCCCCTCTTTCTCTCAGTCTCCCCCCCTCCACCCTACCTCCCCTCTTTCTCAGTCTCCCCCACCACCCTACCTCCCCCTCTTTATCTCAGTCTCCCCCTCCACCCTACCTCCCCTCTTTCTCTCAGTCTCCCCCTCCACCCTACCTCCCCTCTTTCTCTCAGTCTCCCCCTCCACCCTACCTCCCCTCTTTCTCTCAGTCTCCCCCTCCACCCTACCTCCCCTCTTTCTCTCAGTCTCCCCCTCCACCCTACCTCCCCTCTTTCTCTCAGTCTCCCCCCTCCACCCTACCTCCCCTCTTTCTCAGTCTCCCCCTCCACCCTACCTCCCCTCTTTATCTCAGTCTCCCCCTCCACCCTACCTCCCCTCTTTATCTCAGTCTCCCCCACCACCCTACCTCCCCTCTTTATCTCAGTCTCCCCCTCCACCCTACCTCCCCTCTTTCTCTCTTTCTCTCATTCTCCCCCACCACCCTACCTCCCATCTTTCTCTCAGTCTCCCCCACCACCCTACCTCCCATCTTTCTCTCAGTCTCCCCCTCCACCCTGCCCTCTCCTCCTAGCTAGCAGTGCAGAGTAAAAGGCTAGGCCCTAGAATAGCTAGGCGCTACACCTGCAGAAGGAGCTCTGACACAGTAGTTTATCTGCAGCAAAGAACATCACCTGAATACACCCCATGTGTCAGATGGAGAAAAGCAGGTTCAACGCAGTGACCCCTGAGACTAGCACCTGTGTCCCTGGCCTCCACCCAGGGAAAGAGATATAGATTATTTATAGATGGAGAGATTTACCTTCAGATGGGTTCATGGCTGCGTCATGAAGTAATGTGGCCACACACCCCGCCGTACCTGTAACACATACCTCAACAGTGAAAAACAACGAGAGAGAGAGATCGCAGAGAACGAATGAAAGACCGGAGGAGAGAGGGGGTGAGGAGAGGCCAGATGAATGAAAGACCGGAGGAGAGAGGGGGTGAGGAGAGGCCAGATGAATGAAAGACCGGAGGAGAGAGGGGGTGAGGAGAGGCCAGATGTTCTCTCTAGTGGTAAACCAGGACATCATCACTCCTGATGGACCAGAGTAAGACTTCTCTTCCTCTACTGGGCAGGTCTGCAATCTCCTACCCTGCCTCTCCCCTGACCTGGAAACAAGGGAGGGGGGAAGAAGAGAGAATAAAAAAAGAGGGAAGGAAGAGACAGCTGACCTGGGAAGAAGGGAAGAGAAAGAAATGGCAGAGAACAGAAACAGGGATAAATAGAGCAAGATTCTCTAGTACTTGCTTGGTCTGAGTAAACTGTTTCAAGTTTCGTGTCCTGCAAATTTGAACAGTGTGTGGACAGACCTTGATGGCAGTGACTTAGTGAACTCTCAGAGCACTGTCTGTCTGACTCTAACTACAGGCTGCTTTCTTTTCAGATGCTCTAGTTGTAGCTCTATGGGTGACAGAAAGAATTCCTGCAGTAATATTAGCATCTTTCCTTCCCCTCTGAAGGTCTCTGATGAGTGGTGGACCCGGCCGGCGTAACGTGGCGTGCAGTCAGTCTTTGGCAGTGGTCTATTTGTGAATCTGGCTGACTCAGCAGAATGCTGACCATACAGACAGGGTCATATCAGCCCCATGGCCAGATAGATACCACTCCTACTACCCTGCTGGGCCGGAATTAGCACCCGCCACCAGCTGATCAACCGCCATAGTGCCTGGTGATGTTTTTCATCACACTGGCGGGTGGACCAACAACTTAGTTTCAGGCCAATCAATCAATTAAATGTATTTTCTAAAGCTCTTTTTACATCAGCAGTTATACAGATACCCAGACTAAAAAACCCTTTAGAGCAAGTAATGCAGAAGCACAGTGGCTAGGAACAACTCCCTAGAAAGGCAGGAACCTAGGACGAAACCAAGAGAAGAACCAGGGCCTGCTTATTGTACTGGGCATGAGCGAGCCTGGAGTATAGCACAGGCATTAGTCCTCTCTACTGTCCAGAAAATGGGGCTATAGGGGGTATGTAGCACCACCACTCCCCAGCCATTCTGCCCCAGGTGTTATAACTGGCAGGCTGACTCACTCACCCACCCACACAACTCAGAGAGAGCAAGGTTCATCTAGGTTAGTTCAAGCAGCATCCGCTTAGTGCCCAGAGAAGAAAAGGGCCTCTCCCTCTCTGCAGTGTGAACCAAGATTATCTCTACAGGACAACAGCTAAATAAATCTTCACTACTTGTTTGAGTTGCTAAAAAGAGTACTGGAAACACCAAATTAACTGGTAGTGTTTACTAGAAAAAACTGTAGGTTGCAGAGGAGAAGTATAGGCTTGGTATGCGCACATGTGCGTTTTGTGAGCTTGCTTTGTGGGTGCACAGTGCCTTCGGAAATTATTCAGACCCCTTGACTTTTTCCACTTTGTTACATTACAGCCTCTCAAGGACATTCAGAGACTTGTCCCGAAACCACTCCTGCGTTGTCTTGGCTGTGTGCTTAGGGTCGTTGTCCTGTTGGAAGGTGAACCATCACCCCAGTCTGAGGTCCTGAGCAGGTTTTCATCAAGGATATCTCTGTACTTTGCTCTGTTCATCTTTCCCTCAATCCGGACTAGTCTCCCAGTCCCTGCCGCTGAAAAACATCCCCACAGCATGATGCTGCCACCACCATGCTTCATTGTAGGGATCTGAATACTTTCCAAATGCACTGTATATGACGTGTGTGTGTGCTTTGTGTTCCCGGTATACCGTTGGCCAGATGGCTGTTAGCGCCGGGGTGGATGATGTCACCCAGACTCTTCTTCAGTTTCTCGTAGCAGGCGAAGTAGAGAGCATGCGCCGGTCCCGCCCCCACAGCCGTGGCATTCAGCCCTCTCATTGGTCGCCAGACACCCTCGGTGGTTATGATTCGCCGAAGCGCGTCCATCACATTCCGGTAGCGGGCGGCAGGCTCAGGCTGTAGGCTCTGCATTCGCGTCTACACAGGGGAGAGGTTAGAGATCACACACCTACTGGTTAGCCAAGTCATAACCTAACCATACACTTCTTTAATCTTGCCATACCTTACTCCAACCATAACGTTTAAATTACATTTGAGCAACTTCCATGTTAGAATTAAATCTGAGCAGAGGTGGGATGAATACACTAGTTGTAATCAATAAAAAAACAGCAAGTGATAATATTGTCAGTGCTTCCACTTGCTAAATAGTTGCATGTTTGAACATTGAGTACTCACGCCCATCCCTAGTGTTAAACAGAGGGAAGTGTTGAACAACGAGACCCAAGGTCAGAGGGACATAAGCTGCCTTCCTGTAAGCCTCTTTCCCCCCAGCAGCACTCACACGCCCTGACCTCACATACACACACACACCTTATCGCTTGGCCAGTGTCAAGGTTCAGGGTTCATCCTCGCTCTGTGAGGCCAGGGGCCAGCTAGTGCAGTGAAAAGCATAGAGGGTCTAATAACAACCAAAAGAGAGGCCTGGGCTACAGCTGAATGGACAACACATGCTGATTGCTTGCTGCATTGTGTGTGTCACTGTGTGTGTGTGTGCTGTCCAGGAACTGTAAAGCTATGTGGAATGCTGGGCCTATAAGAGACGTAACACCAGACTCCTACACGTCAACCAACCATGCATGCATAATGTAGCAGTACCTGTATTTGTGTGTGAAACTTTGGTAACATCGCCATCTTGTAAGATATTTGATGTCAATGTCTCAATGAGACTTCGATATAAATCAATGTTAAAGGAAATGAAAACAGTTCGCTCGGCCCTGATGCAGGGGTATCTGGAGCCTATAGCCTGTTGTGTATTGCAGAGAGCTTAGCTTCCCGGGAAAGAGCCTTTCTAACCTCAACCTTTAGAATGAGCGTAAACAACAAGTTGACATTATCTCTACCGTGCAATCTGTGTGACAACCACTGCAAGCTATTTTCCAAGGATTATTAACTGTGTGTGTGTTTGTTTGTGTCAGTGCTAGTCCACTGGGGTCAGCTGTCAGCTTGAGCTAGGGTCCCCTCTGTAGAGATCTGCTAATGTGTTTATAAGTAGAGACGGTTAATGCCATGTTGTTTGACAGGTGACATGATTTATAGATCAGTGAGTCTGTGCAGTGTGTCTCAGGCTGCCCTTCCTCAGCAAGCACTGTCTGGGCTGCACCTCAATACTCTAAAAGACACTTTAATTCACCTGCGCGCATCTGAAAACGCAGTATATGTGAAAGCAACACAGTGGCTGGATGCCAACTGGGAACATGTTTTGATTCGACTGTCCTGTTCTTTCATGTCGGTGAAAAGAGAGGTGACGGGGAGAGGAAGCCACCTTAGACTACTGAGACTAAGCCCAAGCTGTGTTAGCAACACCTGGATCAGAGGTGGGAACTACAGCTGGGAAAGACGGATGAATCTCTGCTTTGTTCTGAGAGAGCCCTGCTCTCCCACCTGACACTAACAGCTGACTCCTCTCCCTACCAGACTGCACTGACTCGGTTGCGCCGTCTCTGCTAACTGCGCAGTAGTATACAATGATCGTTTGACATTGCAGCTGTCTACAAATCTCCCTGAATCATAAATAACTACTCAATATTATTTGTAGATCAGTCAGTCACAATTGACCCATGATACATCACGGTTTTGATGCTCTCAAACAGGACCAATCATTTCCATCAGGGACCAAATCATGACTATCTCTTCAGGGATCACATAATAAGACTATACCAGACAAATGGCATGGCTCTCATGTGCTACAGCTCTTTGCTGAGTAGACCTAAATCAGTGAATGGGCCTATCAAAATGTAACTTACCACATCTTGTTTACATAACACCCAAGTCATCCCCAGGAAGTACTTCATCCAAAACGAATTTAAAGTATTATAACAATAACAGAACTATGGTTCTTAGGGTGTGCAGTGGTAGAGCCAACTTGTCAGCCTAATTCTGCATAATGAGCACAACAACATAGAAGCATTGTGCTCTTAATCCCAGAACATCCAGCCCTGTGTTTTCTGTAAACAAAGAACAGTTTCACCCCATCTAAATGCTGCCAGGTAGCAATTAGCATTGCGCAAGTTCGTTTTGCATGGCCCGATGCCCCGGGTGTGCGGAGTTTCCTCATTGATGAACATTCCATTGGTTTTTATGTGATATCCATCCACCCGGGTACCGGGCCAAGCAAAACGAACTTGCCCATTGACTAAATCTTAGAGACTATTTGACCGAATCCAGGGCCCTGTAGTTTATCTAACCTGTGGGTTATCTTCTTGAATACAGGGATATTTTGGAAATACAGGGAGTTACACCTAGAAGCCATATACATGCTAAAAGCAGTTTGGAACGTTTTCGATAGTAACGTTAGCTACTAATTGATCACATAGTCACGTACCGTTACTAGTCACCTAGCTAGCTGGTGGGCAACAGTGAGCGGTTCATGTGATTTGTATACATGTACAGGAAATGGGGCACACGTGCTGCCTCATTCTAGCTGTCTCTTTTCCCAAAAATAATAATAACGTAACTTTGCGTGTAATTAGTATGAAAAACTACTAGTGACAATAGAGCACTAATAACAATAGTGAATAGAGTAAGATTCATTATGAAAATGTTAAGCCTAAACCCATTATATCAGGCGCTAACTAAATAGCTAGCTACAGTACTAGCTAATCAACATTGACCCCCAGGCTCGAGCCGATGCACAGCCAGAGGCCGACCTTGCTGGTTTGGTTAGCTAACTAACGTTAGCTACCTAAGGCTAAGATGGCTAGCTAAGAAGATGACAACCACAGCAAAATACACTTCCTAAGTGTTTAACTTTCAACTTCAATGAAATCCTGTATGCCAAAGTTAAACTAATTAATATGGCGACTAATTTTGTGACAAATCTAACTTGTGTGCACTGCAGTTAACGTTACCTAACCTTGCAAGTAGAGTAGTTAGAGCCAATGAAATTCGCAGTGGATGGAAGTTAGCTCGTTAGCATGCTAAGTTAGCCAGTCTGGTTTCGACCTTGCCTCATCTGTGCTGTGACTGACAAACTTATTGACAAGGTGGCCACCATTCGGATTCGCATGGTGGCTGAAGCCACATCATGACGAGGCAAAGTAATTTCCAACCATCCAATGCAATGTGCCCAAGTTCCAAGCCCAGACGGTTAACTATCTAACTTGTTAGCGGCTAACGGTAGCCCTGCATAGCCTACCACGTTACCTTGACACAGTCGATGGGGAACATCAGGCAATGCTCCATGATCCCAGCCACTGCTCCTGCAAACATGTGGGTGCTGGTGGAAGCGCCTTGCGGCAAACCCTCATACTCCGGTTCCGAAGCATCTGCTATTTCAGGAGGGCCGTCGCTGAACTGAACAGTCTGAATCTCTGTCTCACCTCCGATCCGGGGAGACAAATTCCCAACGAGGCTCTCCGACACTCCCCAGATCCTTCCCCCGAACCATCGGACCTCTGCGCCGGCTGAGGCTCCAGCAACCCCGGCGTCCCCGCCTGCTGTCTCCGCTGTCATCCGACGCCTTCTCACGAAACCATCCGCTTCCATTGGAAGCCCGATGGACAGTTTACTTTACTTTATGCCCCAATGGCACTCCGTTTAAGGCGGTTTCGTGTTAGCGTACCGTTGATCGTTTTTACATTCCCGTCCCAGATGTTTACCGGTCGTACACCGTTTCCACGCCCCGCCTCCCTCACTCCCTAGAGCCGACAAGTCTACGCAGTGTTTGAGAAAGGCTAGCCTCTGCTGATTCCCCAAAAGCCGGATGTTCCGGTTTTCAGAGGAAGTGGAAAGAGAGCCTTGGATGTTAACATAATATGGTTGTCTGGTATAACTATCTTAAGATGAATGCACTAACTGTAAGTCACTCTGGAAAAGAGTGGCTGCTAAATGACAAAAATGTAGGCTAAATGTTCAAGAATCAGTAATATGGGTATATATTTGGCCACTATTTTTCTACAAAATCTTTAAAGGATACATAAATATGGCATACCTGGGACATTTTGTTGTGTTTTACATCATTGGGGTGTATGTACCAATTATTTATGGAGATATGGCCATGTGAATCCTGTCCAATATGGCCCTATGGAGCTGGTTGGCGGTCATTTTAAAAACTGGCCCTTCAGAGAATAATAGGTTAAATCTGCAATGGCACTATAGCTAGACATCTTTATTTAGACTCTTACTTACTTTGTGTAACGGCTGAAAGGTCTCATAAAAGCATTTTATTAAAATGGGTTACCTGTCTCTCTGCTGGACATAATGGGATTTTACCCAAAGTGACATGTACAGGGTAGGTTTTCTGTCACATTTCTATAACTTTTTTCAAAAACTACTTCTTTAGACATGCCCTAGCTGTGTGTGAAATTTGGTGGCTCTATCACAAAGTTTAAACAAATTCACGTAGCTGCTGGACTATAGTCGAAACGACCTCAATATGACCTTCATGAAGGTCTTAAGAGTACTTTATGATCAGAAGTATTGTCTATTGCCTCCTGAGTGGCGCAGCGGTCTAAGGCACTGCATCGCAGTGTTGCGGCGTCACTACAGCCTGGGGTTCGATCCGGGAGTCCCATAGGGCGGGTTAGGGGATGGTTTGGCCGGGGGGGCTCTACTTGGTTCATCGCGCTATAGCGACTCCTTGTGGCGGGCCGGGCACCTGCAGGCTGACTTCGGTCGTCAGTTGTACGGTGTTTCCTCCGACACACTGGTGTGGCTTGCTTCCGGGTTAAGCGAGCGGGTGTTAAGAAGCGCAGTTTGGCGGGTCATGTTTTGTAGGACGCGTGACTCGACCTTCGCCTCTCCCGAGCCCGTTGGGGAGTTGGAGCGATGAGACAAGATCGTAATATTGCGAAATTGGGGAGAAAAAAGGGGGTAAAACAATACATAAGTATTGTCTATATTATACAGTGAGGGAAAAAAGTATTTGATCCCCTGCTGATTTTGTACATTTGCCCACTGACAAAGAAATGATCAGTCTATAATTTAAATGGTAGGTTTATTTGAACAGTGAGAGACAGAATAACAACAAAAATATCCAGAAAAAATCCATGTAAAAAATGTTATAAATTGATTTGTATTTTAATGAGTGAAATAAGTATCTGACCCCCTCGCAATCAGAAAGATTTCTGGCTCCCAGATGTCTTTTATACAGGTAACGAGCTGAGATTAGGAGCACTCCCTTTAAGAGTGTGGAGCACACTCTTAAAGGGAGTGCTCCTAATCTCAGCTTGTTACCTGTATAAAAGACACCTGTCCACAGAATCAATCAATCAATCAGATTCCAAACTCTCCACCATGGCCAAGCCCAAAGAGCTCTCCAAGGATGTCAGGGACAAGATTGTAGACCTACACAAGGCTGGAATGGGCTACAAGACCATCGCCAAACACAAAATAACTGTCAATCTCCCTCAGCCTGGGGCTCCATGCAAGATCTCACCTCGTGGAGTTGCAATGATCATGAGAACGGTGAGGAATCAGCCCAGAACTACACAGGAGGATCTTGTCAATGATTTCAAGGCAGCTGGGACCATAGTCACCAAAAAAACAATTGGTAACACACTAAGCCATGAAGGACTGAAATCCTGCAGCGCCCGCAAGGTCCCCCTGCTCAAAAAAGCACATATACAGGGCCGTCTGAAGTTTGCCAATGAACATCTGAATGATTCAGAGGAGAACTGGGTGAAAGTGTTGTGGTCAGATGAGACCAAAATAGAGCTCTTTGGCATCAACTCAACTCGCCGTGTTTGGAGGAGGAGGAATGCTGCCTATGACCCCAAGAACACCATCCCCACCGTCAAACATGGAGGTGGAAACACTATGCTTTGGGGGTGTTTTTCTGCTAAGGGGACAGGACAACTTCACCGCATCAAAGGGATGATGGACGGGGCCATGTACCGTCAAATCTTGGGTGTGAACCTCCTTCCCTCAGCCAGGGCATTGAAAATGGGTCGTGGATGGGTATTCCAGCATGACAATGACCCAAAACACACGGCCAAGGCAACAAAGGAGTGGCTCAAGAAGAAGCACATTAAGGTCCTGGAGTGGCCTAGCCAGTCTCCAGACCTTAATCCCATTGAAAATCTGTGGAGGGAGCTGAAGGTTCGAGTTGCCAAACATCAGGCTCGAAACCTTAATGAGTTGGAGAAGATCTGCAAAGAGGAGTGGGATAAAATCCCTCCTGAGATGTGTGCAAACCTGGTGGCTAACTACAAGAAACGTCTGACCTCTGTGATTGCCAACAAGGGTTTTGCCACCAAGTACTAAGTCATGTTTTGCAGAGGGGTCAAATACTTATTTCCCTCATTAAAATGCAAATTAATTTATAACATTTTTGACATGCGTTTTTCTGGATTTTGTTGTTGTTATTCTGTCTCTCACTGTTCAAATAAACCTACCATTACAATTATAGACTGATCATGTCTTTGACAGTGGGCAAACGTACAAAATCAAATACTTTTTTCCCTCACTGTATGTGGGGTTTATTTACTGAGTAGATAACGCTGCAAAGTAATTTTGATATTGTTTGGAATGATTTTACCCTATTTTCTTCTAGGCTATGGCTGCAAATAAGGATTTTTTGCTCTAATGTTGTTGTACACTAAAAAACATGATATCGCTCTTGAGGCATGGAATGCATAGTTCAAACATGTCAACCATATCTTTAGTGTACAACATTACGTTTCCTCCTCCATGTCAATGAGGGGGAAGCGGTAGCGAAGCAGTCTGAGCACTGGGCAGAACATTTGAAAGAAATACCTGGCAAGTCAGCGTTCCAGAAAATCCGGAAACGCAGTCGTTCTCTTTCTGGCCAACAGGAAATCTGAATGGCAGCCATTTTACTAGTTGACTGACAGGCTTCCCAGACTGCATCCAATCTTTAAAATGTGTATATTTCGTGTACCAAGTTTGATAATTTTATCATAAAATGCACAATTATTTTAGATATCTGCTGGACTATGGGGAGTATTTGTATAAATACAAAAGTATGTGGACATCCCTTCAAATTAGTGGATTCGGCTAGTTCAGACACACCTGTTGCTGACAGTGTATACAATCAAGCACACCGCCATGCAATCTCTATAGACAAACATTGTCAGTAGAATGGCCTTACTGAAGAGCTCAGTGACTTTCAATGTGGCACCGTCATAGGATGCCACCTTTCCAACAAGTCAGTTCATCATATTTCTGCCCTGCTAGAGCTGCCCTGGTCAACTGTAAGTGCTGTTATTGTGAAGTGGAAACGTCTAGGAGCAACAACGGCTCAGCCGCGAAGTGGTAGGCCACACAAGCTCACAGAACGGGACCGCCGAGTGCTGAAGCGCTTAGCACGTAAAAATCGTCTGTCCTCGTTTGCAACACTCACTACCGAGTTCCAAACTGCCTTTGGAAGCACAAGAATAGTTCGTCGGGAGCTTCATGAAATGGGTTTCCATGGCCAAGCAGCCGCACACAAGCCTAAGATCACCATGCGCAATGCCAAGCGTCGGCTGGAGTGGTGTAAAGCTCGCCACCATTGGACTCTGGAGCAGTGGAAACGTGTTCTCTGGAGTGATGAATCACGCTTCACCATCTGTCAGTCCGACGGACTAATCTGGGTTTGGCGGATGCCAGGAGAACGCTACCTACCCGAAAGCATAGTGCAACTGTTAAGTTTGGTGGAGGAGGAATAATAGTCTGGGGCTGTTTTTCATGGTTCAGGCTCCTTAGTTCCAGTGAAGGGAAATCTTAACACTACAGCATACAATGACATTCTAGATGATTCTGTGCTTCCAACTTTGTGGCAACAGTTTGGGGAAGGCCCTTTCCTGTTTCAGCATGACAATGCCCCTGTGCACAAAGCGAGGTCCATACAGAAATTGTTTGTCGAGATCGGTGAAGAAGAACTTGACTGGCCTGCACAGAGCCCTGACCTCAACCCCATTGAACACCTTTGGGATGAATTGGAATGCCGACTGTGAGCCAGGCCTAATCGCCCAACATCAGTGCCCGACCTCACCAATGCTCTTGTGGCTGAATGGAAGCAAGTCCCCTCAGCAACGTTCCAACATCTGGTGGAAAGCCTTCCCAGAGGAGTGGAGGCTGTTATAGCAGCAAAGGGGGGACCAACTCCATATGAATGCCTAGGATTTTGGAATGAGATGTTTGACGAGCAGGTGTCCACATACTTTTGGTCATGTAGTGTATCTACAGTACAAAATCCATGTGTACCTGTGTGTAGAGTGTGTGTGTTATCACGTGTATGCGTGTGTCTGTGCCTGTGTGTGTGTCTCTTCACAGTCCCCGCTGTTCCATAAGGTGTATTTTTACCTTTTTTTTCAATCTGATTCTATTGCTTGCATCAGTTACCTGATGTGGAATAGAGTTCCATGTAGCCTTGGCTCTATGTAGTACTGTGCGCCTCCTATAGTCTGCTCTGGACTTTGGGATTGTGCAGAGACCTCTGGTGGCATGTCTTGTGGGGTATGCATGGGTGTCCGAGCTGTGTGCTAGTAGTTTAAACAGACAGCTCGGTGCATTCAGCATGTCAATACTTCTTACAGAAACAAGTAGTGAGGAAGTCAATCTCTCCTCCACTTTGAGCCATGAGAGATTGACATGCATTTGATTAATGTTAGCTCTCCCTGTACATTTAAGTGCCAGCCGTGCCGCCCTGTTCTGAGCCAATTGTAATTTTTGTGGCACCTGACCACACGAGGTGGCATCCTATGACGTTAAAAGTCAGAACTCTTCAGAAAGGCCATTCTACTGCCAATGTTTGTCTATGGAGATTGCATGGCAGTGTGCTCGATTTTATACACCTGTCACCAACGGGTGTGGCTGAAATAGCCAAATCCACTAATTTGAAGGGGTGTCCACATACTGTTGTATATCTAGTGTGTGTGGTAGTAGAGTAGTGGCCTGAGGGCACACACTTAATGTGTTGTGAAAAGTGTTATGAAATGTAATGTCATGTAATATTTTTAATTGTATGTAACTGCCTTAATGTTGCTGCATCCAAGGAAGAGTAGCTGCTGCCTTGGCAGGAGCTAATGGGAATCCTTAATAATCCCCAGGAAGAGTAGCTGCTGCCTTGGCAACAGCTAATGGGGATCCTTAATAAATACATATACAGTACAAATTGCCTGAGACTGGAAAATATTGTTTTGTTCATTTAGTGAAGTAAAGTCATAAAGAACACAAACCCTTAACAATGAGGTGCTGCTGACTAAAGGAAAAATCTAAACTTTTGAAAAGAATACCTAGCCACACACAATTCTCTTAATTGCAGTGCGATGAGTGTTACTTTCATTTCTTTTGAATTGGTTATATAGAGGCCCACATGCCACATCAAGATAAAAAAACGGTTGGTCACCAAAATGTGAAAATATGGGGGCAGGGTAGGGTCTGTGTGAATGAGATTGAAGGTCGTCCCCGTGTTCACTCAATGTCATGACATCTTGTAAATTGACATTTTGACTAAAGCCTGCTAATAAGAATCATGATGACTCAACAATGAGGAATGCTTCTCTCTCTCAGAGATCCCTCTGATCAACAGCTAACGGCCACACATAATCTCCTCCACCAGACTTCTCTCTGCCAACAGGGAAACTAGCTGATTTGTCCAGAAAACTAGCTAATTGCGTTTCAGTCCGGAGCTGTTTTAACTTAACGCTATTATCTCCTCTAGTCCCTGAGAGGACCTTCAAGGCAGTGCAGTGTTGAATTTCTGCCGACCAAGGGGTATGAAGTGTTAATTTCTGCTTACAAGAACGAAAGCCTCTGGTTCTGATCAAGTTAGGGTTGATTGTGTGTTGTCCAGAGGCGCTCCATAAAGGAAAGCCAAGCCGGAGGAGAAGGGTCATCATTCTCCTTTGACCCTAATGTCTCTCTAACACACTCTAACATGTCCTGGGAGAGAAGTGTTACAGGAGACTAGCGGGAAACCTTAGATCTCTTATACACCCCGCCCCGCCCCCCCGACCCACACACACACACACAGAGAGAGACCATAGATCACTAATAACGCACTACTTCATTCACTCTCCTGTGGGACGACAGGGGTTATTTTACACAGCATAAGCAAAACAAGACAGAAAATTCACATTACACTGCCTGAAAATGAGACGATAACCTGTTTACGTCCTGCTGTGTTTGGTTGTTTTTGCACGTTCAGTGAACACTCTTCCTTGGGTTACAGAATAGATACCTTCCGAATGGGTTCCCTGTATTCCCTTGGCTGCTGCATCGTTAGCTGGCCTATTACCTATTATTGTATTGAACACAGGCTTTGGACCACTGAAGATGCTGACGGAGCCCAATGTGACATATTAGGAAACCATCTTCTGTTAAGCAGACTCTCAAGGTAGGCCCTTCACTTAAAATGGTTTCCTTTAGTGCTCTTATTGAAGATGTCTGTCAGGGCTCTGTCATGATTGTATGTGGTCCTGTATGGCTCAGTTGCAACGCCAGTATTGTGTGTTCAATTCCCGGGACCACCCATATGTGAAATGTAGGAATGCATGACTGGATAAAAGCCTGCTTTGGATAAAAGCCTGCTAAATGGCATATATTATCATATTATGAGCATGATTTGACCTCTCTGGCAACTTCGGGTCCCTGGATTTGTCCAATGTTAACAAATGCGTACTATTAATATAGGTAATAGAAATGGTTAGAATGGAGTCAGGGCTTACTGGAAAAGGCTTCAGTTACCTTACTAACTAAAATATGTCACCTCAACATTGCTGCATCAACATGCCTTTCACCAGAAAATATATTCATTTTATACCTATTTTCAACATTGTGAAATCTTCTGTTTCTTTAACTGGTATTAAAAGTTGAAATTGCGCAGTCTACTTGTTTGTCTAGTCACTGGCTGATTCAGAATCTGAAAAAAAATATGTCATTCAAAACTATTTATAGGATTTTGTGTCAGTGTTATAAGAAGCTAAAAATCGAAATCACACCATGACATAGGTCAATGAAACAGTTCAATGAATGTGGATTTGGTCTACCTTCATTCCAACTGCAGTAAGGTGTTCCATGTGTGGACTATGCCCATTTGCTTATCTGTCTGAGATGCCATCTGAGTATTCGGGGTCTGTATTTAAGTGGAGGACATTGTTGGTTTTATGTAACAGCTGCACCACCATGTGGAAAAAAATAAAATGGCAAGCATGGATTTAAAAAAAGGTACACCTATTATTTATAGTCTTTATAGCTATGTAGAACTTCTAGCCATGGATATCAATCAATCACATTTTATTTGTATGTCTCTTTTTGCAAATACCTTTATTACAAAGTACAACCCGGTCCTAAACCTAACAAAGAGCGAGCAGAAAGAAGTGACCCCTTGCAGGAGTTGAAAAACCCTAACACACACATAAAAAAGTTGTAGCTACATAACAGGATGACAGGAATCTTGAAGATGTTGCAGCACAGAGGACAGGAGAGATAGGGAGAATCCATAGAGGACTCATCTTTGGATCTGTGCCATTGAGGCCATCTCCATTTTGAAGTAGTACATTTTCTTCACGATAGGATGATAACTCCTGATGACCCGGTTGGACATGACTCCCACCATGAGGGATCAGCCAATGAAGTTGGAAGTCCCACCCAGTTGACTATATTGAAATGGTGGAAGCCCTCAATGGCGCTGCCTATGCTAATACGGCCTTTTGGCCACTAGAGGCTTCTATCATTCTCTATGGGAGAATCTCAATGCATACTCCTTGCGCACCCTCTCTCCTCGCATTCTCAAAACTCATTGGAGGAAAAGGTCAGAGGGGAGGGACCTCTGGCTTTCTCATCCAATGGGTTTTGGGAAGGAGCCGAGAAGAGAGGACGTATGCAATTCAGATGCTACCATAGTCAAGGTCCGATAGCCGATAGACTAGGAATGGGATAATATCAGCCTATAGAATACTGTCCCGACCGATAGCCGATAGACTAGGAATGGGATAATATCAGCCCAGAATACTGTCCCGACCGATAGCCGATAGACTAGGAATGGGATAATATCAGCCTATAGAATACTGTCCCGACCGATTCTCAGTCCATCTCTAGTCAGCAGCACCTCTTACTGTATTCTTCACACTCATCATCTCTAGCTGGCATGGTCAAGTTCCTTATTCTGCACAGGTGTGAAGAGAAACAATTTCCACTCCATAACAATGGAAGTGATAAGTGGGGGGGCATGTGTACTAATGATGCAGTGCAGAAATACTACTCAAACACACTGGGGATTTGTTTGACAAACTACGTTTATTTTTACCACGTTGCAACTGCAATAAAAAGTGTATTTTGAAAATAGAAGTTACTCAACAGCAGAAATGTGACAAAAAAAACAAAAAAAAAACAAGTGCAAATAGTAAAACGAATCAACAGAACAGTTTAATATATATATGTAGGTCAATCCTACTAGGATTCATCTTCTGCATTGTTCAACAAAGTGCCTGAAAGAAATCACGTTACGTTTGTTCACTTTACCTGAGAAAGTGGAACACGTAGACACAGTTGCATCCCAAATGGCACCCTGTTCCCTATATAATGCACTACACAGGGAATAGGCCGGGGTGCCATTTTGGATGCAACTTTGGTCCAGAGTCTAGAAGACAGGCAGTTGGTCTAGACATGCACAATTCTATATGGATGCAGCCAGGTTATCTTCCATTGCAGTGTTCTTCTCTGGCTTCTCTCTGCCTCATTCCTTCATATAATCTTCATCCCTCCTTTCTGTGCCTCTCCCGGTCTCTTCCTTCTGTTCTGTGCCTCTCCCAGTCTCTTCCTTCTGTTCTGTGCCTCTCCCAGTCTCTTCCTTCTGTTCTGTGCATCTCCCAGTCTCTTCCTTCTGTTCCTCTCTCAGTCTCTTCCTTCTGTTCTGTGCCTCTCCCAGTCTCTTCCTTCTGTTCTTCTCTCTGCCTGCCTTGATTCTCCACCTCTTTCCTCCATCTCTGAATCTTTCTATAAATTGCCTCTCTCCTCACTCTCTCCCTTCCGTCTGTTCTTTCCTTCTCTCCTCCACCGCTGCTTCCCTCTTTTCTGTGACCCTCTCCTCCGTCTCTACTTCTGTTTGTTCTGCCTCCATGTCTCCATATTTGGTTCCTCATCTGACTCCTCTAGCGTAAGTTCCACCTCCTCCACCTCATCCATCTCATCCACCTCCTCCATCTCCTCCATCTCATCCACCTCATCCATCTTTAGAAGTTAGTCTTCCTCCTCTCCCTGAATGTCCTTTCGTTCCTCAGCTTCCTCCATGGCATAGTGCTTTTCTGGTGTCCTCTCCTCCTTGTCTTGTCCCTCTCCGTCTTGTCCTACCTCGTCCCCCTCATCCTCTTCTCCTTCCACCTCCATGACCCTTTCCCCTCTCTCTTCCGCCACTTCTCTCTCCCTGTGGGAGTGTTGGCTCTCCTGGCTGCTGCTCACAGCATCCTCAGGCAGAGGCTGCCAGTAGTCATACAGTTTACCCTGGAGGCAACACACACATTACATTACTATAAAACAAATCACATTGCTATCAAACATATTACAACAGTTTTACTATGCAGTAATAAATACACAGCATTAAATCACAGCTCTGCGATACTAGTTGCCCTGGCAGTACTTCCCCGAACTAACTACACACACATATATATATATATACACACACACACACATATGCATATCTATCTATCTATCTATCTATCTATCTATCTATCTATCTATCTACACACACACACACACACACACACACACACACACACATCTAGTTATGGCTTTACATACTGTAGCTGTACTGTATCTCTCTATGCATGTCTACCTGGAGAGGCCTGGTTCTATGGACCAGCACCTGCCACTTGGTGTAGATCCTGGCCACAAAGTCCTTCACCTAGAGGGAGAAAGAGTGAGCGATGAGGAAGAGAGAGCGAGAGGTGGGGTGGATGACGAAGAGAGTGCGGAGAGAGAGGAAGAGGAGGAGAGAGGGAGAGAGAACGAGGGGGGTTAAGAGCCGTTTAACCAGAGAGATCATATCATCATTAATGCATTTATGTGGATTACAGTTCCCATAGAAATGTTGTCTATACGGAAGAAGTGACCACATACCTTGCTCCTGTACAGCATCTTCTCACTCTCCCTGATGTCACTTTTGATGTGTTTCTCCAGCTCAGCACTTAGCAACAACAACTGGTTCTTTTGCTCCGAAGGGAAGAACTCAAAGTTGGTGGCTTCGTTGGCCAGGGCCAGGAGGCTGTAGCAGAGGTAGTAGGCCTGAAAACAACAATGTGTTCATTGGACACCAAACGGAAGAAAACAGGGACGACTTTGACTATTGCTCCAATAAATTGTTATATATATTTCCCTTGCAAACCACTGTTGGTTGTGTGACCTAATGAAAACCTGATTTAATTGGACAACAGGGGTGTAGTCACTAGGAACCAGACGCAAGCAAACAAACCTAAGATGGGAGGGACTAGTTGCTACTCTTGTCTAATAAGACATTTCCGTTTTGTTGCAAAATGTTTTCCGTTGCAAAATTACCCTTATATACCCTGGTAAATAAACCTTTGTTGACCTGCTGGTCCAGGGAGGCACAGTCCTCCTCTTCTTCCTCCCCCTCCCGCTCTCTGTGTGGGTGGGGACTCCTCCTGGAGCAGGAGGTGGCCAGGCCCCGGAGGAGTGAGGAGGGCCGCATTCGGGAGAGGTAGGGACGCAGGTCTGACAGCTGGAACTCTGTGTTGGAGGGAATGTAAGTGCATTTCTTGTTCAGTAGCTTGGAGATGGCCGACACACTGATGTGTCTCCTGAGTTGCTTGCCACGCATGCTGTCTGGCAGGAGCTCGACCAGCCAGCGCAGGTTGTGGTGGTCCTCAGTCAGGTCGACCAGCGACATGCAGATCCTGGGCAGCTACAGGACAGGACAGGAGATGGATCAACATCAACAATCAGACAGGCGAAACACACACACACACACACACACACACACACACACACAAAACAGTGAGATGAGTTTACCTAGCAAAGGAAATAAAGAAACTTCAAAAAAGCAAAAGAAAGAAATGGTGACATTCATTAATTCATCTCCAGAACCATACCAGTGTCTACATACAGTGAGCTCCAAAGGTTTTGGGACAGTAGATAGGTTTACATCCAATTTGTGACAGATTTTCATGTGAATATTCAAAAATCTGTATAGAACAATATGCGCATTTTCCACCAGAGATGTTTCCATCAAACTGACCTTTTGCGGATAAAAGGCTGTGCACGATGACGTAGTGCACATAAAAATAACTTTTGCCTTTAAATTCGATGTACCGAATGAAAAATACAAGTTAAATGGGTTTCCATAGGGCCTCCCGAGTGGTGCAGCGGTCTAAGGCACTGCATCGCAGTGCTAGAGGCGTCACTACAGACAAGGTTTTGATCCCGGGCTGTGTCGCAGCCGGACGCGACCGGGGGACCCATGAGGCGGCGCACAATTGGCCCAGCGTCATCCGGGTTAGGGGAGGGTTTGGCCAGCTGGGACTTCCTTGTCCTCTAGCAACTCCTGTGGCGCATGCACGCTGACACGGTCGCCAGTTGTACGGTGTTTCCTCCCACACGTTGGTGCGGCTGGCTTCTGGGTTAAGCGAGCAGTGTGTCAAGAAGCAGTGCGGCTTGGCAGGGTGGTGTTTCGGAGGACACATGGCTCTCGACCTTTGCCTTTCCCGAGTCCGTACGGGAGTTGCAGCGATGGGGCAAGACCGTAACTACCAATTGGATATCATGAAATTGGGGAGAAAAAAGGGGTAAAAAGTAACAAAAAATAATATTTAAATACAGTTGAAGTCGGAAGTTTATATACACCTTAGCCAAATACATTTAAACTCGGTTTTTCACAACGTCAGTTAGGATCACCACTTTATTTTAAGAATGTGAAATGTCAGAATAATAGTAGAGAGAATTATTTCTTTCATCACATTCCCAGTGGGTCACAAGTTTACACTCAATTACTATTTGGTAGCATTGCCTTTAAATTGTTTAACATGGGTCAAACGTTTCAGGTAGCCTTCCACAAGCTTCCCACAATAAGTTGGGTGAATCTTGGCCCATTCCTCCTGACAGAGCTGGTGTAACTGAGTCAGGTTTGTAGGCCTCCTTGCTCGCACACGCTTTTTCAGTTCTGCCCACACATTTTCTATAGGATCGAGGTCAGGGCTTTGTGATGGCCACTCCAATACCTTGACTTTGTTGTCCTTAAGCCATTTTGCCACAACTTTGGAAGTATGCTTGGGGTCATTGTCCATTTGGAAGACCCATTTGCAACCAAGCTTTATCTTCCTGACTGATGTCTTGAGATGCTGGTTCAATATATCCACATAATTTTCCTTCTTTATGATGCCATCTATTTTGTGAAGTGCACCAGTCCCTTCTGCAACAAAGCACCCCCACAGCATGATGCTGCCACTCCCGTGCTTCACGGTTGGGATTGTGTTCTTCGGCTTGCAAGCAACCCCCTTTTTCCTCCAAACATAACGATGGTCATTATGGCCAAACAGTTCTATTTTTGTTTCATCAGACCAGAGGACATTTCTCCAAAAAGTACGAACTTTGTCCCCATGTGCAGTTGGAAACCGTAGTCAGGCTTTTTTATGGCGGTTTTGGAGCAGCGGCTTCTTCCTTGCTGAGCGGCCTTTCAGGTTATGTCGATATAGGCCTTGTTTTACTGTGGATATAGATACTTTTGTACCTGTTTCCTCCAGCATCTTCACAAGGTCCTTTGCTGTTGTTCTGGGATTGATTTGCACTTTTCGCACCAAAGTACATTCATCTCTAGGAGACAGAACGCGTCTCCTTCCTGAGCAGTATGACGGCTGCGTGGTCCCATGGTGTTTATACTTGCGTACTATTGTTTGTACAGATGAACGTGGTACCTTCAGGCGTTTGGAAATTGCTCCCAAGGATGAACCAGACTTGTGGAGGGCAAAAAAAAAAATCTGAGGTCTTGGCTGATTTCTTTTGATTTTCCCATGATGTCAAGTAAGTTTGAAGGTAAGCCTTAAAATACCTCCACAGGTACACCTCCAATTGACTCAAATGATGTCAATTAGCCTATCAGAAGCTTCTAAAGCCATGACATCATCCAAGCTGTTTAAAGGCACAGTCAACTTAGTGTATGTAAACTTCTGACCCACTGGAATTGTGATACAGTGAATTATAAATTAAATAATCTGTCTGTAAACAATTGTTGGAAAAATTACTTGTGTCATGCACAAAGTAGATGTCCTAACCGACTTGCCAAAACTATAGTTTGTTAACAAGAAATTTGTGGAGAGGTTGAAAAATGAGTTTTAATGACTCCAACTTAAGTGTATGTAAACTTCCGACTTCAACTGTAAATGGGTTTCCATCATTTTCAACTCTACTGATGGTTTTGTCACAAAAACTGTTGCGTTATATTTCAAATGTGCCCACTCTGGTCTTGACACGTGCACTTTAACCAACATCTCGCAGATACAGTGTGGGTAGGCTACCTACATTATGAGATTATTATGGATAAGAGTGATATTATTTCTATTTGTCAAATGGCAGCAAAGCATTGATCATCATGTCACCAGAAAAATACCCAAAATATTTATTGGACAGAAGCATCAAGCTCATCACCTTGCAAATTCACCACCCTGTGAAGTTCATCATCACTTATTTAATCTGTAGCCTAATAAACTGTATGCTTTCCCGAGTCGGAGTGGGAGACTCGGATGACTCCAAATTTACTTCGATATGATGGTTATTATATTAATATTTGTTCATAAAAGCATTCCACTGCCATTTCTCGCATAATTTAATTTACAGACACAAAAAGATTCCACCATGTGGAACAAACTAATTGTCTGTCGGCATTTATGTTTCCATCCGCACGGTCGTGACTTTTGTTGATGCGGCAGGTAATTGGATGAAAACGTGGTTAGTGACACATTTTTTGTGATTTTGGCTCTGTACTCCAGCACTTTGGATTTGAAATGATACAAAGTTACAGATGCACAAATATCATCCCCCTAAAAAATGCTAACTTCCCCTGTTCTTGTAATGGTGAGAGGTTAGCAAGTGACTCCAAAATACACAATACATTATATCTCATTAATTTCTATTGGGCACAAAGTAATCTCAAAAACAATCAAAACAAACAGCAAATGCATTCAACAAGTTTGTAGAGTCAAGCTTGATGTAAATCATTGTGTGCTAGGAATATGGGACCAAATATTACACTTTTGACTACTTTAATACACAAGTGAATTTGTCCCAATACTTTTGGTCCCCTAAAATGGGGGGACTATGTACAAAAAGTGCTGTAATTTCTAAACGGTTCATCCGATATAATAATAATAAATAATATGCCATTTAGCAGACGCTTTTATCCAAAGCGACTTAAAGTCATGCGTGCATAAATTTTTATGTATGGGTGGTCCCGGGGATCGAACCCACTACCCTGGCGTTACAAGCGCCATGCTCTACCAATTGAGCTACAAAGGACCACAATGATAATACGATATGAATGATAATACCTTCAAATTAATGCTGACAGTCTGCACTTTAACTTTGTATCATCCAAAGTGCTAGAGTACAGAGCCAAAACAACAAACAATGTGTCACTGCCCCAATACTTTTGGGGCTCAGTGTATGTAAAAATGGTGCATGTCTACATTCTGTAGTTAAAAAGATAAGAAGGTCCTAAAAAAAGTCATAATCTAAGACATTATAGAGTAGGAGAAAAAAATAAAAAATAAAAAGTGATTTGAAAAACCCATAGAGATCCTATTAAATTACTATTGTAATTCCTAATTCAATGTCAAAACCTGCAATGAGTTTCTAGCCAGGGGGAGGGCATTCCCATGCTCCCGGTGTCACCACGAGTTAAAATGTTTTTACTTTAGATTACACCAATTGCACTTTTTAACTTTATATTTTTTTACTACAAAATGTAGAAATGTGCCATTTTCACGTACTGTATGTAGACACTGGTATGGTACCAGAGATCATGAATACGAGGTCGAAAAGTGGTGGAATTTCCCCTTTCAAGGCCTTTTCACACTGCATTTCACAATGCCCCTGGCTAAGACTGGCCCTGGGCTAGCTTATCCCACATTAACACAAGCATTTGTTAACCCTGTGCCAAGGATTCACACTTGTATTCCAAAGACCTGGGCTAACGTACAAACACAACATGCGACAAGTACATCCTATTTCTGACATGCGTTCAATGTTACATTCTATCTAGAGTCCTGCCCTGCCCATGCCCGCAACATTCAGGCCCTACTCTGGCCCGATTGCTTCTGCCAAAGTTAAAGGTGCGGCCGAACCCGAAATCAGAAATACAGTAACTTCCTCCTATCTATAGCTGTTTGTCTTGGTCTGTCCCCCACTCCCTGTGCTGTGTGTTTGAGTATCCATAGCAATGGTTCCGCTGTTGCGCACAACAAGACGTGAGAGTTGTTAGTTGACATTAGCTAGCTACGTTTCGTCACTCGAAACTTTGACAAAACTCATGGAACATTATTATTTTCTGTGAAATAATCTCTCCCTGTCGACCCGGACAGGTAAACAAGAGAGTTCGGTGCTAGCCCTGGGCTAAGGTTGGCGCTAGCCCACTTTAGAATGTGCAAGTGTGAACACTCCCTTAGCCCCGGGCTAAGGAGGCTGGGATTATTTAGCCCTGGGTTTATTTAGACAGCGAATAAGTGGATGGGGGAGACAAGCAAGTATAAGATTAAGTTAGAAAGGCTGAGGCGGGGATTGAACCCACAACCATTGTGGTTGCACGTGTACACGTGTTACTACGGCACCACTCAGAAGCCACAGAAGAAGAAAGAAATAAAAAGGTTGACTGACTGACCATGCTGTCCAAGTCCCTGATGCTGTTGACCAGGTTGTGCAGTAGGGAGCGGAGGTGCTCGGTAGGCTGGAGGGTGAGCTGCGTGTCCAGGCCCACTCTGCTCACCACCGTCAGGAGTAACAGCAGGTCTCTGTCACTGTAGGCCCGCGGGCACAACGACGTACAATGACACATGTACTTGATGACGTTGTCAAAGTTGTGTTCAGGGAAAGTTCTGAGCTTCTTACTGGACAGGCTCTCTGTGCTGATCTGGATGCCCTCTCTACACACACACACACACACACACACACACACACACACACACACACACACACGTAGTTATTACCGTCTATCATAAAAATTGTATGAACAAAGTTGTTATTGACACACAGACACACACACAGACTTACATCAGGTCTCCCTCAGTGAAGGGGGGTTGTAGGTTCTCCAGGGGGAACAGTGTGACAAAGGGAACCCCCATGTTCATGAAGACCAGGGTCACGTCTCCAACACTGGGCACCCACACCTCATACCTCTCACTCTTATTCAGCACCATGTGTTCAGCAGCAGAGCAGGCAATATCTCCAAGGGCCTTAAGGACCTGATGACAGGTCAGCTTGTCCGAGTGGACTGACATCATCTACAGGAGGGAGAGAGAGAGGCTGACTTTTTGTCTGTCTTTAATGAGCCATCCTCATTTGATTAAACCCCCCCCGCCCCCAAAAAACGAATTGCGTACCACCAAACCACCAGAGAGAGAGCGAGCAAGAGAGAGGAGACATCAATCCACTGATCAATCATTTACATTTAAGTAATTATACAAACAAATCAATTTGATTTGTCTAGCGCAGGAAGAGGTAAAAGGGGGTGTAGAGTAGTACCTGGAAGAGCCAGCGGGCCACCTGGGGAGGGCAGGGGGAGGAGCGGTAGGCTCTCTGGAACAGCTGGGAACTGACCTGGGTCCTGAACTGGTCTGGAGATGACCTGAGATACACAGAGGGAACGAGAGAATGGAGGGAGAGGACATTTTTTTGAGAGATGGGGTGATGGGGGCAAGAGAGGAGAGAACTGAACATTTCCTCTCAGTCTTTTCACTCTCTCACAGATACACACACACACCTTACCAGAGGATTGTTTTCTGTGTGGTGTCACACGGGGTGACGTTACAGTGTCTCAGCTGCAGTGTGTGTTGGCTGAAGAGACGGCCAAAGTTGTCCAGGCTGAACACCGCTTCGCCGGAGTGCAGGTCCTGGATGGCACTAGACAACACTGAGAAACGCTGCAGGAACTCCCTGGGGTTGACAAGAGATACACACATGGAAGTGTGGGATTGTGGTTATTAGTCCTCCTCATGTGTGTGTGTGTAGTTACCTCTGCTCCTGGGAGAAAGGAAAATGGGGTACCTAGACAGTTGGGGGTACCTAGACAGTTAAACCGAAATGAATCTTCTGCAGTTATCCGCCTTAAATCGATGTCTTCGGCGCCTGGGAAGCGGTTGTTGTTGGGGATTAAGTACCTTGGGGCAGAACGGCAGGTTTTTCCACCTTGCCGGCTCAGGGATTCGAACCAGCGACCTTTCGCGCTTAACCGCTAGGCTACCTGGCCTCCTCTATGTTTTATGTTCTCTCCTCTTTTGTGTATGTACATTATGTATGTACAGTGCATTAGGAAAGTATTCAGACCCCTTGACTTTTTCCACTTTTTGTTACAATACAGCCTTATTCTAAAATGGATGTAAAAAAAAATATATATATATCCTCATCAATCTACATACAATACCCCATAATGACAAAGCGAAAACAGATTTTTAGACATTTTTACAAATTTATTAAAAATAAAAACAGAAATACCTTATTTACATAAGTATTCAGACCCTTTGCTATGAGACTCAAAATTGAGCGCAGGTGCATCCTGTTTCCATTGATCATTCTTGAGATGTTTCTACATCATTTACCTGTGGTAAATTCAATTGATTGGACATGATGTGGAAAGGCACACACCTGTCTATATAAGGTCCCACAGTTGACAGTGCATGTCAGAGCAAAAACAAAGCCATGAGGTCGAAGGAATTGTCCGTAGAGCTCCAAGACAGGATTGTGTCGAGGCACAGATCTGGGGAAGGGTACCCAACAACTTTCTGCAGCATTGAAGGTCCCCAAGAACACATTGGCCTCCATCATTCTTAAATGGAAGAATTTGGAACCACCTAGATTCTTCCTAGAGCTGTCCGCCCGGCTAAACTGAGCAATCAGGGGAGAAGGGTCTTGTTCAGGAAGGTGACCAAGAACCCGATGGTCACTCTGACAGAGCTCCTGAGTTCCTCTGTGCAGATGGGAGAACCTTCCAGAAGAACAACCATCTCTGCAGCACTCCACCAATCAAGCCTTTATGGTAGAGTGGCCAGACGGAAGCCACTCCTCAGTAAAAGGCACATGACAGCCCGCTTGGAGTTTGCCAAAAGGCACCTAAAGGACTCTCAGACCATGAGAAACAAGATTCTCTGGTCTGACGAAACCAAGATTGAACTCTTTGGCCTGAATGCCAAGCGTCACATCTGGAGGAAACCTGGCACCATCCCTACGGTGAAGCATGGTGGTGGCAGCATCATGCTGTGGGGATGTTTTTCAGCGGCAGGGACTGGGAGACTAGTCAGGGTCGAGGGAAAGATGAATGGAGCAAAGTACAAGGAGATCCTTGATGAAGAGCGCTCAGGACCTCAGACTGGGGAACCCTAAGCACACAGCCAAGACAACGCAGGAGTGGCTTCGGGACAAGTCTCTGAATGTCCTTGAGTGGCCCAGCCAGAGGCCAGATTGAACCCGATCAAACATCTCTGGAGTCCTGAAAATAGCTGTGCAGCGACGCTCCCCATCCAACCTGACAGAGCTTGAGAGGATCTGCAGAGAAGAATGGGAGAAACTCCCCAACTACAGGTGTGCCAAGCTTGTAGCGTCATACCCAAGAAGACTTGGGGCTGTAATCGCTGCCAAAGGTGCTTCAACAAAGTACTTTGCAAAAATGTCTAAAAACATGTTTTTGCTTTGTCATTATGGGGTATTGCGTGTAGATTGATGAGGAAAATGAACTATTTAATCAATTTTAGGTCTGAATACTTTCCGAATGCACTGTATGTATGTATGTATGTATGTATGTATGTATGTATGTATGTATGTGTGTTTTAAGCGTGTGTAGTTACTTTTGCTGCTGGGAGATTGCCTCTATGTTCTCCTCCTCCTCCTCCTCCTCCGCCAGTCTCAGCAGGTTCTCCTTACAGGAGAGACGCAGCTTGGCCTCCATCTCCTTAGACCTGGGGGGAATAACCACGACATAGCACACATTGTTATGACATAGTACTCATATGATATGAAATAGAACACTTCTAATACTTAAAAGTCTAAGCCGTGGGGGGGGATTGTTTTAAGATGGTCATACTATGGCTCATTTAGCTATTTGATTTTGAATTTTAGGACCCCTTTGGGTAACAAAAAAACAACAAAATATTTGATAAAATATTGAATTCGGCCTTTACTACTATGGCCCAGAGAAAACGCATTGAATTACACATTCATAAATGACAAACAAGACAGTCAAAGAATATATCATATCTAGGAGATATGGTAGCTCAGGAAATATATCTATATACAGTGAGGGAAAAAAGTATTTGATCCCCTGCTGATTTTGTACGTTTGCCCACTGACAAAGACATGATCAGTCTATAATTTTAATGGTAGGTTTATTTGAACAGTGAGAGACAGAATAACAACCAAAAAATCCAGAAAAATGCATGTCAAAAATGTTATAAATTGATTTGCATTTTAATGAGGGAAATAAGTATTTGACCCCTATGCAAAACATGACTTAGTACTTGGTGGCAAAACCCTTTTTGGCAATCACAGAGGTCAGATGTTTCTTGTAGTTGGCCACCAGGTTTGCACACATCTCAGGAGGGATTTTGTCCCACTCCTCTTTGCAGATCTTCTCCGAGTCATTAAGGTTTCGAGGCTTATGTTTGGCAACTCGAACCTTCAGCTCCCTCCACAGATTTTCTATGGGATTAAGGTCTGGAGACTGGCTAGGCCACTCCAGGACCTTAATGTGCTTCTTCTTGAGCAACTCCTTTGTTGCCTTGGCCGTGTGTTTTGGGTCATTGTCATGCTGGAATACCCATCCACGACCCATTTTCAATGCCCTGGCTGAGGTAAGGAGGTTCTCACCCAAGATTTGACGGTACATGGCTCCGTCCATCGTCCCTTTGATGCGGTGAAGTTGTCCTGTCACCTTAGCAGAAAAACACCCCCAAAGCATAATGTTTCCACCTCCATGTTTGACGGTGGGGATGGTGTTCTTGGGGTCATAGGCAGCATTCCTCCTCCTCCAAACACGGCGAATTGAGTTGATGGCAAAGAGCTCGATTTGGGTCTCATCTGACCACAACACTTTCACCCAGTTCTCCTCTGAATCATTCAGATGTTCATTGGCAAACTTCAGACGGGCCTGTATATGTGCTTTCTTGAGCAGGGGGACCTTTCGGTTGCTGCACGATTTCAGTCCTTCACGGCGTAGTGTGTTACCAATTGTTTTCTTTGTGACTATGGTCCCAGCTGCCTTGGGATCATTGACAAGATCCTCCCGTGTAGTTCTGGGCTGATTCCTCACCGTTCTCATGATCATTGCAACTCCACGAGGTGAGATCTTGTATGGAGCCCCAGGCCGAGGGAGATTGTGAACAGCGCCGGAGAAGATGGCTGCCGTTTTACAGCCCTCTAACCAATTGTACTATTATGTGTGTTTTTCCGCGTTATTTGTAATTTATTTTGTACATAATGTTTCTGCCATCGTCTCTTATAACCAAAAAGAGCTTCTGGATATCAGGACAGCGATTACTCACCTCGCATTGGACGAAGATTTTTTCTTCAACGAGGCGGCCGCGAAGGATATCATACAGACACCCGACAAGGCCCAAATACCCGTCATTCGCGTGAGGAAGAGACGGAGATATCGCGGACGCAGATCCGGGTGCCTTGTAAGGATCCGACGGCGAGTGAGTAAAATGCCTCTTCCATCAATCCTATTAGCCAACGTTCAAGCTTTTGAGAATAAAATGGACGATTTAAGATTACGGTTATCCTACCAACGGGACATTAAAAACTGTAATATCTTATGTTTCACGGAGTCGTGGCTGAACGACAACAATGATAACATTCAGCTAGCAGGCTATACGCTACATCGGCAGGACAGAACGGCTGACTCTGGTAAGACAAGGGGTGGCGGTCTGTGTATATTTGTAAACAACAGCTGGTGCACAAAATCAAATACTAAGGAAGTCTCAAGGTTTTGCTCGCCTGAGGTAGAGTATCTTATGATAAGCTGTAGACCACACTATTTACCAAGAGAGTTTTCATCTATATTTTTCATAGCTGTCTATTTACCACCACAAACCAATGCTGGCATTAAGATTGCACTGAATGAGTTGTACAAGGCCATTAATCAACAGGAAAACGCTCATCCAGATGCAGCGCTCCTAGTGGCCGGGGACTTTAATGCAGGGAAACTTAAATCTGTTCTACTTAATTTCTACCAGCATGTTAAATGTGCAACCAGATGGAAAAAAACTCTAGACCACCTTTACTCCACACACAGAGACGCATACAAAGCTCTCCCTCGCCCTCCATTTGGCAAATCTGACCATAACTCTATCCTCCTGATTCCTGCTTATAAGCAAAAACTGAAGCAGGAAGCACCAGTGATTCGGTTAATAAAAAAGTGGTCAGATGACGCAGATGCTAAGCTTCAGGACTGTTTTGCTAGCACAGACTGGAACATGTTCCGGGATTCTTCAGACAGCATTGAGGAGTACACCACATCAGTCACTGGCTTCATCAATAAGTGCATCGATGATGTCGTCCCCACAGTGACCGTACAACCAGAAGCCATGGATTACAGGAAACATCCGCACTGAGCTAAAGGGTAGAGCTGCCGCTTTCAAGGAACGGGACTCTAACCCGGACGCTTATAAGAAATCCCGCTATGACCTCCGACGAACCATCAAACAGGCAAAGAGTCAATACAGGTCTAAGATTGAATCATACTACACTGGCTCTGACGCTCGTCGGATGTGGCAGGGCTTGAAAACTATTACAGACTACAAAGGGAAGCACAGCCGCGAGCTGCCCAGTGACACAAGCCTACCAGACGAGCTAAACCACTTCTATGCTCGCGTCGAGGCAAGCAACACTGAAGCATGCATGAGAGCACCAGCTGTTCCGGATGACTATGTGATCACGCTCTCCGTAGCCGATGTGAGTAAGACTTTAAGCAGGTCAACATTCACAAGGCCGCAGGGCCAGACGGATTACCAGGACGTGTACTCCGAGCATGTGCTGACCAACTGGCAAGTGTCTTCACTGACATTTTCAACATGTCCCTGACTGAGTCTGTAATACCAACATGTTTCAAGCAGACCACCATAGTCCCCGTGCCCAAGAACTCTAAGATAACCTGCCTAAATGACTACCGACCCGTAGCACTGACGTCTGTAGCCATGAAGTGCTTTGAAAGACTGGTCATGGCTCACATCAACAGCATAATCCCAGAAACCCTAGACCCACTCCAATTTGCATACCGCCCCAACAGATCCACAGATGATGCAATCTCTATCGCACTCCACACTGCCCTTTCCCACCTGGACAAGAGGAACACCTACGTGAGAATGCTATTCATTGACTACAGCTCAGCATTCAACACCATAGTGCCCTCTAAGCTCATCACTAAGCTAAGGATCCTGGGACTAAACACCTCCCTCTGCAACTGGATCCTGGACTTCCTGACGGGCCGCCCCCAGGTGGTAAGGGTAGGTAACAACACATCTGCCACACTGATCCTCAACACGGGGGCCCCTCAGGGGTGCGTGCTCAGTCCCCTCCTGTACTCTCTGTTCACCCATGACTGCATGGCCAGGCACGACTCCAACACCATCATTAAGTTTGCCGACGACACAACAGTGGTAGGCCTGATCACCGACAACGATGAGACAGCCTATAGGGGAGGAGGTCAGAGATCTGGCCGTGTGGTGCCAGGACAACAACCTCTCCCTCAACGTGACCAAGACAAAAGAGATGATTGTGGACTACAGGAAAAAAAAAGAGGACTGAGCACGCCCCATTCTCATCGACGGGGCTGTAGTGGAACAGGTTGAGAGCTTCAAGTTCCTTGGTGTCCACATCACCAACGAACTATCATGGTCCAAACACACCAAGACAGTCGTGAAGAGGACACGACAAAGCCTATTCCCCCTCAGGAGACTAAAAAGATTTGGCATGGGTCCTCAGATCCTCAAAAAATTCTACAGCTGCACCATCGAGAGCATCCTGACTGGTTGCATCACCGCCTGGTATGGCAACTGCTTGGCCTCTGACCGCAAGGCACTACAGAGGGTAGTGCGTACGGCCCAGTACATCACTGGGGCAAAGCTTCCTGCCATCCAGGACCTATATACCAGGCGGTGTCAGAGGAAGGCCCTCAAAATTGTCAAAGACTCCAGACACCCTAGTCATAGACTGTTCTCTCTGCTACCGCACGGCAAGCGGTACCGGAGTGCCAAGTCTAGGTCCAAAAGACTTCTCAACAGCTTCTACCCCCAAGCCATAAGACTCCTGAACAGCTAATCATGGCTACCCGGACTATTTGCACTGCCCCCCACCCCATCCTTTTTACGCTGCTGCTACTCTGTTAAGTATTTATGCATAGTCACTTTAACTCTACCCACATGTACATATTACCTCAACTACCTCAACTAGCCGGTGCCCCCGCACATTGACTCTGCAACGGTACCCCCCTGTATATATAGCCTCCCTACTGTCACTTTATTTTACTTCTGCTCTTTTTTTCTCAACACTTTTTTTGTTGTTGTTTTATTCTTACTTTTTTTGTTTAAAATAAATGCACTGTTGGTTAAGGGCTGTAAGTAAGCATTTCACTGTAATGTCTGCACCTGTTGTATTCGGCGCATGTGACCAATAAAATTTGATTTGATTTGATGATTGACAGTTCTTTTGTGTTTCTTCCATTTGCGAATAATCGCACCAACTGTTGTCACCTTCTCACCAAGCTGCTTGGCGATGGTCTTGTAGCCCATTCCAGCCTTGTGTAGGTCTACAATCCTGTCCCTGACATCCTTGGAGAGCTCTTTGGTCTTGGCCATGGTGGAGAGTTTGGAATCTGATTGATTGATTGCTTCTGTGGACAGGTGTCTTTTATACAGGTAACAAACTGAGATTAGGAGCACTCCCTTTAAGAGTGTGCTCCTAATCTCAGCTCGTTACCTGTATAAAAGACACCTGGGAGCCAGCAATCTTTCTGATTGAGAGGGGGTCAAATACTTATTTCCCTCATTAAAATGCAAATCAATTTATAACATTTTTGACATGTGTTTTTCTGGATTTTTTTGTTGTTATTCTGTCTCTCACTGTTCAAATAAACCTACCATTGTATGTTTGCCCATTTGTCAGTGGGCAAACATACAAAATCAGCAGGGGATCAAATACTTTTTTCCCCTCACTGTGTAATATATATATATATATATACAGCTCTGGAAAAATTAAGAGACCACTACAAAAATATAAGTTTCTCTGGTTTTACTATTTATAGGTATGTGTTTGGGTGAAATTAACATTTTTGTTTTATTCTATAAACTACTGACAACATTTCTCCCAAATTCCAAATAAAAATATTGTCATTTAGAGCATTTATTTGCAGAAAATGGAAACTGGTCAAAATAACAAAAAATATGCAGTGTTGTTAGACCTCGAATAGTGCAAAGAAAATAAGTTCATGTTCATTTTTAAACAACACAATACTAATGTTTTAAGAGTTCAGAAATCAATATATGGTGGAATAACCCTGATTTTCAATCACAGATTTCATGCGTCTTGGCATGCTCTCCACCAGTCTTTCACATTGATGTTGGTTACTTTATGCCACTCCTGGCGCAAAAATTCAAGCAGCTCGGCTTTGTTTGATGGCTTGTGACCATTTATCTTCCTCTTGATCACATTCCAGAAGTTTTCAATGGGGTTCAGGTCTGGAGATTGGGCTGTCCATGACAGGGTCTTGATCTGGTGGTCCTCCATCCACACTTTGATTGACCTGGCTGTGTGGCTTGGCGCATTGTCCTGCTGGAAAAACCAATCCTCAGAGTTGGGGAACAATGTCAGAGCAACAGGAAGCAAGTTTTCTTCCAGGACAACCTTGTACGTGGCTTGATTCATGCGTCCTTCACAAAGACAAATCTGCCCGATTCCAGCCTTGCTGAAGGACCCCCAGATCATCACCGATCCTCCACCAAATTTCATAGTGGGTGCGAGACACTGTGGCTTGTAGGCCTCTCCAGGTCTCCGTCTAACCATTAGACGACCAGGTGTTGGGCAAAGCTGAAAATTGGACTCATCAGAGAAGATGACCTTACTCCAGTCCTCTATGGTCCAATCCTTATGGTCTTTTGCAAACCTCAGCCTGGCTCTTCTTTGCTTCTCATTGATGAAGGGCTTTTTTCTAGCTTTGCACGACTTCAGCCCTGCCCCTAGGAGCCTGTTTCGAGCTGTCCTCGCCGTGCACTTCACCCCAGCTGCCATTTGCCATTCTTTTTGTAGGTCACTTGATGTCATCCTACGGTTGTTGAGTGACATTCGAATGAGTTGGCGGTCATCCCGGTCAGTAGAGTGTGTAGCTTTGTTGTCCCCAATGTCTGCTGCTTGACCTTGTTCTTATGAACCGCCCTCTTTGAAATTTTAAGGATGGAAGCAACCTGACGCTCACTTTATCCCTCTGCCAGTAAAGCCTGAATTGAACCGTTCTTTTCCTCACTCAAAACTTTCCTTTTCAACTCTTTTGGCATGGTCAATAGTTATTTTTTTATTAATATTACTTTTGAGGTACTATTAGCACTGTTTTGCCATCCAGCTGGTCCTATTGCAAGAGGATAGTGATGACCACAGCAGTGGTTTTTATACTTTTCCTCGTTAAATAAGATTTGGTTCAGGTGATCATCTAATCAGTACCTAATTCAGTAGAATGAGGTGTGCCTGTGTTGGTGGAATTCAACAGACACTGGAATGGAATGGCTGTCATACATGTAGAGATGCTGATTTAAGAAACATTTGCAGTGGTCTCTTAATTTTTTCCAGAGCTGGGGCGGCGCACAATTGGCCCAGCGTCGTCCAGGGTAGGGGAGGGAATGGCCGGCAGGGATGTAGCTCAGTTGGTAGAGCATGGCGTTTGCAACGCCAGGGTTGTGGGTTCGATTCCCACGGGGGAGCCAGTATGAAAAAAATAAATGTATGCACTCACTAACTGTAAGTCGCTCTGGATAAGAGCATCTGCTAAATGACTAAAATGTAAAAGATATTTCTTTACACATATTTAACCCTTTTTTGCGTAGGCACAAAACTACATTCATCCTTCCATTCATTATTTTAAACGGTACAGGATTAGTTTGTAGCCCAAATGGTTCGTACTCTACAAACAGAAGTAGGCACATCGACTGTACCGACTTCAGACGAGTCCCCTGACACTTGTGGCGGTCGTAAAGCTAAACGGATACCACCATCGTGTTCGTGAGAGTCTCCCCTTTCCATAGTCATAATAGTTTTTTAGGTCAAACCGTTCAGACGCTACAGACGTTTTCGTGAGAAGACCGATTTGCGGGATGTCTCATGGTCTGACAAACACCTATCACAGCTTCCTCCAAAGCTGCCTCCTCTCCTTGTTCGGGCAGGCTTCGGTGGCCGTCGTCACCGGCCTTCTAGCCACTGCCGCTCCTCATCTCATCATTCCATTGGCTTTGTCTTGTTGTTCACACACACCTGTTTCATATCCCCTCATCAGTACCTGTATAAGTGTTCCCTCTGCCCCCTTGTCTTTGTGTGTGATTGTTTATTGTGGAGGATAGTTAAGCTCGGCGGAGCTCCGTGTATTTTGTATCGCCGGGATAATTCCCTGTGTGCCTTGTATTTTCCAGTGCGCCTGTTTTGCGCACTGGAGTATTTTTGGACACATTACTGCATAACGCTGGATTTGCGGAATAAAGCCTGTTATTCTGTGATTTACCCTCCTGCGCCTGACTTCTTCGACATCACAACACCCCTCTAGCTCTGCCACCTTCCACGGCAGATGCGATGAGCGATGGTTGAGATGCAACCAATGCAAGAAAACAGATATCTCTATCTTAAACTGCGTTAATCAACTCTAGGGGGTTAAGCAATGCAGAGACCTCTCCATCACCTTAGACCTGGGGGGAATAACCACAACAGTGTTGTGACATTGTACTCATACAATATGATATAGAACTCGTTTAAGTAATGCAGACCTCTCCATCACCTTAGACCTTGGGGGAAAACAACAAGGACAGAACGTTTAACAGCAATGTGTCATCTCACAACAATGGCACGTTGTCATTTTAAAGCAATTTCTCCATCTCCAAGACCCACATGGAGAAAATAGCACTATAATGTCACTTATGATAAAGCAATACCTTTGAATGGTCTCCTTTTCCTTCAGCATCTCATCCAGGTTGTTCCTGTAACTCGTGGGTTTGGCTTTAGATGACGAAGGCTGCCAGAGAGAACACCCATTTAGACTGAGGTCATACTAGTGTAAAACACTGTACCAAACACCGTAGCATTGTTAGTGACGACTTGGGATTTGTAGTCCACTATTTTACGGCATTTCAAAATCAGTCATTTGAACTTTTCTAACCTTCTACAGTAAGTTACAACCAAATACAACCAAATCATATAAATGACAGTATAGAAAGTTGCTGCTTACAGACTGGTTATAGTGGCTTCTGGATCATATTTAGGCCTACATCAAAACTGGAAAATTACAATAAGTAAATAAAACATTTTAGTAGCCTCTTACTGGCTGGCTGTGGTGTCGGAGCCCAACGGGGCTGCTGGGAGCAGGGAAGGTTCCTTTTTCTGGGGTGTCTGGGGGCCGGGCGGTAAGGTCCAGGATCTGCTGCAGGGACGGCAGCTGGTCCTCGTCACTGCTGCTGCTGGTCTGGGATAGCGCCAACTCTAGCCCCAGGCTCAGGTCGAGGCCTAGGCCCAGCTCCACATCCAGAGGGTCCTCCTCCAGAAATGGCAGACTCTTCTGGGAATTTTCCTTCTTGCTTCTTTCTTCTCCTTCCTCAAAAAACAATAAACTCTTATGGAACTTCTGGTCTCCTTCCTTCCTCTCTTCACCCTCCTTTCCTTGTCCATGTTGGTCCAGGGGTGAGGTGGGACTGATTTTGAGGTCTGCCGTCTCCATGCTAAACGACTTGTCATTACACGAGGATGAGGACTTTGCAGAGGCTGAGAGGGGGATAGTTTTCAGGACGGAGGACTCAGTCTTGAGGTAGGAATTCTCATCCTCATCCATAGGTGACTCCAACCCTGCTAAAGCAATACCAGGAGATCTCGTTTTCAGTCCTGAGGCGACATCCTCCATCTTAACAGACTCCTCCTTACAGGACGAGGGCTTCCCTGAGGAAGAAGGAGTGCTGGTGATGGCTCTATACAAGCCAGTCTCTAGTTTAGTCAAGTCATTCCTGCCCATCTCCAGCCTTACAAAGGAGGAGTAGATTTTGGGGTCCAGGAGTAGCTTACAGGGGTCCATTGCAGTGTCCGTACAGGGAGAGATCTTGGGACACAGGATTCGCTGTGAGAGGGATTTTGGGGGGATTTCTCTTGGGCTTGTTAAAGAGGGGGACCCCGGTCCCATAGTAGCACTACTGACAGTAGCCAACACAACAGACAGAGGAACCTTGTTGTGTACAGAGGGCGAACCGTCTCCTCTCTGGGGACTGGGGGAAAAGGTAATCGCTGCTCTAGATGGGCTAGAGGTTATGGGGTCAGGGGTGAAAAGGTCATTCAGGTCATCTGGCAAGGCACTCGTTCTCCGGGGGACAGAGACGTGTCGGTTCTTTTCCAATGCGTGACGGCGCCGAAAACTAGGGCAGCTCGAGTCCGAGCTCTGAGACTTCGAGGAACTTTTGGGAGTTCTCCCGTCGGGGCGACCTGTCGGTTCTCCTCCTCTACTCTCTCGCTCTCTGGCCTCTTTATCTCTGCTGCATTCTCCTCTACTAGGGATTGTGACTGGCAGGTTGGCTGGGTTGCCAGATTGGCTGTAGTGGTTGCCAGTTTGGGGATTACTACCACTGTAAAAAGATTGAGTGTTGCCAGATTGGTGATCAATTCTCCTGTATCCAGCCTGAGGGTTGCCGTTCTCCCTCACACTATTGCAGCATGGCGTCTGTCCATGGCCGGTGCAGCGCTGCCTCGCAGGCTTGGGTGTGGAGAGTGGATAGGTAGGGACAGTCCTACTCCCACTCTCCATCCCTTCCTCTGTCTTCTTAGGGGTGAGTCTCTCCTTCAACCTTAGAGTAGGACTTGAGCTCAGACTGTTCTTCATGAAGACTTTCTTCAGGTAGGATGGGTTGGGGCTGGGGGACATCTTAGAACTAGGAGTACGGGGTCAAATTAAATCAAATGTATTCACAACAGAGCATTTAGCCATCACAAACCAGGCTTTACAGAGATCACAATCAGTAAGATTTCTGGCTTTTCAATGGTTATTTCAATTGATATTGTATTCATTGATTCTTGTAGAATATAACTTCTAAATGCCTTATGAGCTTAGTTAGCACAATTATATATACGATCACAAGACAAACGATAAGGTTAGCTTACTCCATTGTCCGTATTTCTGTAGTAATTTCCAGCAACTACACGTCATACAAAGTTAGCCCTAATAGTAATTGCCCGAAGGGGACAAATAAAGTTGCATTAAATTAAATGTCTACCCCTCTGCCCCACTCACCTGGCTGTTCCATAGGATGGGTGACTGGTACTGATAGGGCCTGGGATATAGTCCCCTGGACGCAGTCTCTTATTAGCCATGTACTCTGCTATTCCTCTGTTTCTCCCCTCCAAGTCTGGGTGTCTGAGTCTCTTCAGAGACAGGGATCTGGTGCCTCCTTTTGGGAGAAAACATCATCAACAACAACATTCACAGTAAATAGAATATTTCATGTAAAGTCCAACAAGTAAAATACTAGAGAATGAGAGTATGTGGGTTTTTACAAAGCTGTCAAAATATGACATTAATTGTTAAGTCTGAATTGTGATAACCACATTTCCAAGGCTTTTAGCACACGCTACAGAGAGGCCCACTAGATAAACTCTAACAGCAAACAGGTGCACTTCATGCAAAGTTAGCCTGAATTTGCATGGTATACTACTCTCAACAAGTCATTAGTCAAATGGCAGAAGGGGCCTCAGAAACTACTCCGTCTGCATCAGCATTGTTACTGTACAAAAATAACAACATTGAAACATATCATTTGGAGATGGTTAACCTATTGATGTGTTTATAGACTACATTTACAAGGGTTCAGTTATCTAAAATAGGAGGTCTATGATGGGCTTGTTTTTTACATAATAGTTAGTAGGTCTAATTTGTACCTGGAGTGAACCGCTCGTTAGAGGGTGTGGTTCCTCTGTGATCCAGGGAACCACGACTCTGTGGAAAGACCGAAACAGAAGAGAACCAAATATCAACATCATTGAATTGTCATTATTTACTTGCCTGTGTGAGGTGAGAGTGAGACAGTTTAGTTTAGAATATAGTCTATTTGTTTGTATCTGCTCCGGACATGGAGTTTCGGGATCAATGAAGTACACTACATGGCAAAAAGCTCGTTGAACATCTCATTCCAAAATCATGGGCATTAATATGGAGTTGGTCCCCCCTTTGCTGCTATAACAGCCTCCACTCTTCTGGGAAGGCTTTCCACTAGATGTTGGAACATTGCTGCGGGGAGTTGCTTCCATTCAGCCACAAGAACATTAGTGAGGTCGGGGACTGATGTTGGGCGATTTGGCCTGGCTCACTGTCAGCGTTCCAATTCATCCCAAAGGTGTTCGATGGGGTTGTCATGCTGAAACAGGAAAGGGCCTTCACCAAACTGTTACCACAAAGTTGGAAGCACAGAATCGTCTAGAATGTCATCGTAGGCTGTAGCGTTAAGATTTCCCTTCAAGGGGTGACCAACTCCATATTAAAGCCCATGATTTTGGAATGAGATGTTCGACCAGCAGGTGTCCACATACTTCTGGTCATGTAGTGTACCTGCTGTGGAGTGACAGGGATGCGCGTGGTCGGTGACAGTGGACCACCATTCCTCATTGTACTCTCCTTCCCGTCTCCTCCTACTTTGTACTGGCGGATAGACTGGAGAGACTGCGAGAGCTTCTGGGAGAAGTGGTGCCTGCGCTCTGCTGGGCTGCTCTCCGGGCTCCGGGGGTCCATGTAAGGGGAGGGTTGCGGCTGACTGCTCTGCCCCGGTCTGGAGGTAACGGTTGGGGGCACAGAGAGCCTGCGCGTCTGGGCAGCAGGGAACAGAGGTCTAGAGCTCCCAATATCACTGGATCCAACCTATAAGTGTGGTGGATAGACATGAGGTAAAGCTGCCGTGAGATTTCTATGTCAATGGAAAGTAGATAGATGCAGCAAATAAAGTATGTAGGGATCACGGTCGGGGTCAACTCCATTTCAATTCAGAAAGTAAACCAAATTCCAATTCCAAATTTACCCCACTGAAAAGCATTGAAGAGAACTGGAATGGGAATTGACCCCAACCCTGATAGGGATGTGATCAGAGAAAAGAGAACAAACTCAAAATAATCTCTACCTTGAGGTTCTTGTTCATGTCTTCCCTCGGCGCCGCTCCATAGTCCCTCCTTCTGCTGGGGGCACTGACTCTGCATGGGGGGATAGAGGGGGGCGACAGGGGGTTGTCCCTTCCCATACCACCTCTAGGGTTAAAGGTCGTGCCCCTAGAGGGGTTAGGGGTCACAGGGCTGTGGGGGGTCTGGGGTCTGTGGGAATGCTGGATCTTCCTGGTTAGGGTGTTTGTAAAGTTGGCTGGGCCATCCTTGGCTTCACCCCCACCTCCACCCCCAGAGGCTCGGTGGTGCAACCCTGGTGGGTGGGGAGGGTGAGGAGGCAGGCCAGGAACGGGCTTCGCCCTGAGTTTGTCCAGTTCGTGGCTGGTCAAGGGTAGCACCCGTTTGGGCAGGGGGTAGGTGTTGGGGTTGGAGAGGCGTCCTGGGGGCTGAGAGGGTTTCATTGGGGTCTCCTGGAGGGAGGAGGGGGCCGGAGAAGGTTTGGGACGAGGAGACCCCAGAGGGATGATGTCTTTGACTGCAAACACAGGTGGAAGAGGGATACCGGTGTGAGCACATAGACCAGCAGAGATACACTGCTCAAAAAAATAAAGGGAACAGTTAAACAACACAATGTAACTCCAAGTCAATCACACTTCTGTGAAATCAAACTGTCCACTTAGGAAGCAACACTGATTGACAATACATTTCACATGCTGTTGTGCAAATGGAATAAACAACAGGTGGAAATTATAGGCAATTAGCAAGACACCCCAAATAAAGGACTGGTTTTGCAGGTGGTGACCACAGACCACTTCTCAGTTCCTATGCTTCCTGGCTGATGTTTTGGTCACTTTTGAATGCTGGCTGTGCTTTCACTCTAGTGGTAGCATGAGACAGTCTACAACCCACACAAGTGGCTCAGGTAGTGCAGCTCATCCAGGATGGCACATCAATGCGAGCTGTGGCAAGAAGGTTTGCTGTGTCTGTCAGCGTAGTGTCCAGAGCATGGAGGCGCTACCAGGAGACAGGCCAGTACATCAGGAGACGTGGAGGAGGCCGTAGGAGGGCAACAACCCAGCAGCAGGACTGCTACCTCCGCCTTTGTGCAAGGAGGAGCAGGAGGAGCACTGCCAGAGCCCTGCAAAATGACCTCCAGCAGGCCACAAATGTGCATGTGTCTGCTCAAACGGTCAGAACAGACTCCATAAGGGTGGTATGAGGGCCCGACGTCCACAGGTGGGGGTTGTGCTTACAGCCCAACACCGTGCAGGACGTTTGGCATTTGCCAGAGAACACCAAGATTGGCAAATTCGCCACTGGCGCCCTGTGCTCTTCACAGATGAAAGCAGGTTCACACTGAGCACGTGACAGACGTGACAGAGTCTGGAGACGCCGTGGAGAACGTTCTGCTGCCTGCAACATCCTCCAGCATGACCGGTTTGGCGGTGGGTCAGTCATGGTGTGGGGTGGCATTTCTTTGGGGGGGCCGCACAGCCCTCCATGTGCTCGCCAGAGGTAGCCTGACTGCCATTAGGTACCGAGATGAGATCCTCAGACCCCTTGTGAGACCATATGCTGGTGCGGTTGGCCCTGGGTTCCTCCTAATGCAAGACAATGCTAGACCTCATGTGGCTGGAGTGTGTCAGCAGTTCCTGCAAGAGGAAGGCATTGATGCTATGGACTGGCCCGCCCGTTCCCCAGACCTGAATCCAATTGAGCACATCTGGGACATCATGTCTCGCTCCATCCACCAACGCCACGTTGCACCACAGACTGTCCAGGAGTTGGCGGATGCTTTAGTCCAGGTCTGGGAGGAGATCCCTCAGGAGACCATCCGCCACCTCATCAGGAGCATGCCCAGGCGTTGTAGGGAGGTCATACAGGCACGTGGAGGCCACACACACTACTGAGCCTCATTTTGACTTGTTTTAAGGACATTACATCAAAGTTGGATCAGCCTGTAGTGTGGTTTTCCACTTTAATTTTGAGTGTGACTCCAAATCCAGACCTTGTGTGATTTTGTTGTCAGCACATTCAACTATGTAAAGAAAAAAGTATTTAAAAAGATTATTTCATTCATTCAGATCTAGGATGTGTTATTTTAGTGTTCCCTTTATTTTTTTGAGCAGTGTATAACCCAGCACCATATGGATTAACCATCACCTCCCATTTCACAGTAAGCTTGCTCAAAGGGAAAATGCCCACTGTATTAATGCAGGTTAACAGCCCCAAAGCATTTCTTAGCCCACCACCATACGAAGGGCAACAAGATATTAGGGTTGTCACGATACTACGATACCAGGGCAAAAAAAGAAAAACACCCTATGGTCCTATAAAAACCTACTTTATGTAAAATTGTGGCTGCTACAGCATGCAAAATAAACAAATGTGACTCTAGATGGGCAGCTCGATGGTGAGAGATTTTGGCTTGCCTACGGTCTGTAGACTGACCAAGGTCCACTGTCACCCAGGAGGCCGTGTCCATGACATCAACTCTCTCCTGCCCACGGTTATGGCCAACTATTCCAATACTGACACCATCATCACTCACGTAGGTTTTAACGACCTTCGTTTTCAGCAATCCGAGGGAGGATGTTTTTTTTTTTTTTTTTACCCTCGCTAGCACAGGGAAGAGAATAATTATCTCTGGCCCCCTCCCGTGCTACCGAAGGGGTTTGGAACGTTTCAGCCGACTCTTTGCCCTAAACGAGCACCTAAAGAAACTTTGCAACAACAGGAATGTCTCTTTTTGTGACAACCTTGATTTGCTGTGGGAGCAACCAGCACTTTTTAAAAGAGACGGATTCACCCTAACCGCAGGGGTTTCAGGATTATTTCCAGCAACGTCCCAAACTGTTTTAGAGACTGACAGACAGGGTCTGTAGTGCTCCAGTTCTCCCTGTCAGAATAAGCAACAGAGGACTTGGAAACCATATCAACTCCAATAGAAATGATTGTGAGTAACCTAATTTATCTTCCTTTAACTCCACCTTCTGTCATCTCCTACCATTCTGATAGATTGGAGACTGTCAGAAAACGTGGTTGTAACGTTAATAATCTGGTTACCTCTAGGCAGATGCCCCAGGGGCAGAGTGGCCCACACTCATTGAATATGTCCCTTTTAAATGTTAGAGCAATCACAAGTATAACCGCTCTTATTGAAGCCCCTCCCCCCCGGACTACAGCTTTTCATTCTCTATCAGAAAAGGGAAAAAGGGTGGGGGGACAGCCTCTATTTTTACTAACACTCCCAGCTGTAAGGACATTTCATTTGGCGACTTTGGGTCTTTTGAGCATCATGCTATACTGTTTAAATGTCAGCCACCAGTGCTGGCTATAACACTGTATAGGCCACCAAAGCACTGATTTACTGATTTCTCTGAACTATTGTCCTTGAGAACTATAATACAATCATTGTGTTGGGAGATTTTTATATTCATGTTGACAAAGAGACTCCAAGGCCACTGAATTTCAAAATATTTTGCGCTCTATGGACTTTATCAAACATGTTACTGAGCCCACCCATAACTGCGACCATACTCTGGACCTGGTTATTACCAAGGGGCTTTCTATTGACATATCCTCTATTGTAGATGTTGCTTTATCTGATCACCACTGTTTATTATTTTACTACATTGTTGCCCATAGTACAGGATAATGCTGAACGCATTATTAAGAAACGCTTCTTACCTCTGAAGTTGCTACAGATTTTATTGAGTGTATGAACAATACTCCATCACCTATTCTGCCTACCTCGTGATGATTCAGTTGATAACTTTAATAGCAAATTAGGGGCAACCATTGATGCCATAGCTCCAGTAAAGTTGAAAAAGGTCACATCTAAACAGAGTGCCCATTGGATGAGTGAGGAAAATCAATTAAAGAGAAATTGCAGAAAGGCAAAGCGGAAGTGGAGAAAGTCAAAGTTGCAGGTCCATTATTATACTTTGAGAGGACATTTTTTTCCCTCATCAATCTACACACAATACTCCATAATGACAAAGCAAAACAGATAAAATTAAAATAAATATAGAAATATCACATTTACATAAGTATTCAGACCCTTTACTCAGAACTTTGTTGAAGCATCTTTGGCAGCGATTACAGCCTTGAGCCTTCTTGGGTATGACGCTACGAGTTTGGCACGCCAGTATTTGGGGAGTTTCTCCCATTCTTCTCTGCAGATCCTCACAAGCTATGTCAGGTTGGATGGGGAGCGTCGCTGCACAGCTATTTTCAAGTCTCCTCAGAGATGTTCGATCGGGTTCAAGTCCGGGCTCTGGCTGGGCAACTCAAGGACATTCAGAGACTTGTCCCGAAGCCACTCCTGTGTTGTCTTCGCTGTGTGCTTAGGGTCGTTGTCCTGTTGGAAGGTGAACCTTCGCCCCAGTCTGAGGTCCTGAGCGCTCTGGAGCAGGTTTTCATCAAGGATCTCTCTGTACTTTGCTCCGTTCATCTTTCCCTCGATTTTGACTAGTCTCCCAGTCCCTGTCCCTGAAAAACATTCCCACAGCATGATGCTGCCACCACCATGCTTCACCGTAGGGATGGTGCCAGGTTCTCAAGACGTGACGCTTGGCATTCAGGCCAAAGAGTTCAATCTTGGTTTCATCAGACCAGAGAATCTTGTTTCTCATGGTCTGAGAGTTCATTAGGTGCCTTTTGGCAAACTCCAAGCGGGCTGTCATGTGCCTTTTACAGAGGAGTGGCATCCGTCTGGCCACTCTACCATAAAGGTCTGATTGGTGGAGTGCTGCAGAGATGATTGTCCTTCTGGAAGGTTCTCCCATCTCCAAAGAACTCTGGAGCTCTGTCAGAGTAACCATCAGGTTCTTGGTCACCTCCCTGACCACGGCCCTTCTCCCCCGATTGCTCAGTTTGGCCGGGCGGCCAGCTCTTGGAAGAGTCTTGGTGGTTCCAAATGTCTTCCATTTAAGAATGGAGGCCAATGTGTTCTTGGGGACCTTTATACTGCATAATTTTGTTGGTACCCTTCCCCAGATCTGTGCCTCGACACAATCCTGTCTCGGAGCTCTACGGACAATTCCTTCGACCTCATGGCTTGGTTTCTGCTCTGACATGCACTGTCAACTGTGGGACCTTATATAGACAGGTGTGTGCCTTTCCAAATCATGTCCAAACAATTGAATTTACCACAGGTGGACTCCAATCAAGTTGTAGAAACATCTCAAGGATGATCATTGGAAACAGGATGCACATGAGCTCAATTTCGAGTCTCATATCAAAAGGGTCTGAACACTTACAGTTGATGTCGGATGTTTACATACACCTTAGCCAAATACATTTAAACTCTGTTTTTCACAATTCCTAAAATTTAATCCTAGTAAAAATTCCCTGTCTTAGGTCAGTTAGGATCACCGCTTTATTTTAAGAATGTGAAATGTCAGAATAATTGTAGAGATATTTATTTATTTCAGCTTTTATTTATTTAATCAGATCCCCAGTGGGTCAGAAGTTGACATACACTCAATTAGTATTTGGTAGCACTGCCTTTAAAATTGTTTAACTTGGGTCAAACATTTCGGGTAGCCTTCCACAAGCTTCCCACAATAAGTTGGGTGAATCTTGGCCCATTCCTCCTGACAGAGCTGGTGTAACTGAGTCAGGTTTGTAGGCCTCCTTGTTCACACACGCCTTTTCAGTTCTGCCCACACATTTTCTATAGGATTGAGGTCAGGGCTTTGTGATGGCCATTCCAATACCTTGACTTTGTTGTCCTTAAGCCATTTTGTCACAACTTTGGAAGTATGCTTGGGGTCATTGTCCATTTGGAAGACCCATTTGCGACCAAGCTTTAACTTCCTGACTGATGTCTTGAGATGTTGCTTCAATATATCCACATAATTTTCCTTCCTCATGATGCCATCTATTTTGTGAAGTGCACCAGTCCCTCCTGCAGCAAACCACCCCCACAGCATGATGCTGCCACCCTCGTGCTTCACAGTTGGGATGGTGTTCTTCGGCTTGCAAGCCACCCCCTTTTTCCTCCAAACATAACGATGGTCATTATGGCCAAACAGTTCTATTTTTGTTTCATCAGACCAGAGGACATTTCTCCAAAAAGTACGATCTTTGTCCCCATGTGCAGTTGCAAAGCGTAGTCAGGCTTTTTATGGCGGTTTTGGAGCAGTGGCTTCTTCCGTGCTGAGCGGCCTTTCAGGTTATGTCGATATAGGACTAGTTTTACTGTGGATATAGACACTTTTGTACCTGTTTCCTCCAGCATCTTCACAAGGTCCTTTGCTGTTGTTCTGGGATTGATTTGCACTTTTCGCACCAAAGTACGTTCATCTCTCGGAGACAGAACGCATCTCCTTCCTGCGTGGTCCCATGGTGTTTATACTTGCGTACTATTGTTTGTACAGATTAACGTGGTACCTTCAGGCGTTTGGAAATTGCTCCCAAGGATGAACCAGACTTGTTGAGGTCTACCATTTTTTTTCTGAGGGCTTGGGTGATTTCTTTTGATTTTCCCATGATGTCAAGCAAAGAGGCACTGAGTTTGAAGGTAGGCCTTGAAATACATCCACCAGGTACACCTCCAATTGACTCAAATGATGTCAATTAGCCTATCAGAAGCTTCTAAAGCCTAGCTTTTTAAAGGCACAGTCAACTTCTGACCCACTTGAATTGTGATACAGTGAATTATAAGTGAAATAATCTGTCTGTAAACAATTGTTGGAAAAATTACTTGTGTCATGCACAAAGTAGATGTCCTAACCGACTTGCCAAAACTATAGTTTGTTATCAAGAAATTTGTGGAGTGGCGTAAAAACGAGTTTTAATGACTCCAATCTAAGTGCATGTAAACTTTCGACTTCAACTGTATGTAAATAAGGTATTTCTGTTTTTCATTTTTACTAAATGTGCAAAAATTTCTAAAAACCTGTTTCACTTTGTCATTATGGGGTATTGTGTGTAGACTGATGAGGGGAGAAAAAAAACTATTTAATAAATTTTTTAATAAAGCTGTAACGTAACAAAATGTGGAAAAAGTCAAGGGGTCTGACTACTTTCTGAAGGCACTGTATAACAAGGCAATTAGAAATGCCAGACGGCTCATTGTTCTAACTTGCTCCTATTAATCTGAATAATTTGAGAGTGCTCTTCTTGACCATCGATTTGCCTAATAAAACCTATCCCCGCAAACCTATGTGAACTTTCCTCCACATCTAAATGTGATGAGTTTGCAGCATATTTCAGAGATAACAAACATTAGGCTGGGTATCAGTCAAGCTTGACCTGATGAGAAGTTTGATGATATGTGCCCTAGCCCACCACGCAAAGGCACTATGGATTTATTTTCCCTTGTTGACACCGACATGCTCAGGAAAGTGATATCACTTATTAAGCCTTCTACCTGCCTGCTCGATCCTATCCCCTCCACCTTCTTCAAAACAGTTTTTAATTGCATATCTGAAGAAGTGCAAGCTATTGTTAATCATTCCCTGTTCACAAGTACTTTCCCCACTGCACTTAAAACTGCTATGGTGAAACCCGTTCTGAAGAAAAGTAATCTAGATTCTTCAGCTCTTAGCAATTTTCAGCCAATCTACAACCTTCCATTCTTAAGCAATTTCTGGAGAAATGTGTTTTCAAACAAGTTAATTATTTTTTAAGTGCCAACTGTATTTAAAAATAAATAAATCTGGTTTTCGGGCCACAGCACAGAGACAGCATTAGTTAAAGTGGTAAATGATCTTAGAGCCAACATACACCACCGTTCAAAAGTTTGGGGTCCAAGTTTGTTGATCAGAAATACAGTGTAGACATTGTTAATGTTGTAAATGGCTATTGTAGCTGGAAACGGCTGATTTTTAATGGAATATCTACATAGGCGTACAGAAGCCCATTATCAGCAACCATCAGCCTGTGTTCCAATGGCACGTTGTGTTTGCTAATCCAAGTTCATCATTTTAAAAGGCTAATTGATCATTAGAAAACCCTTTTGCAATTATGTTAGCACAGCTGAAAACTGTTGTGCTGATTAAAGAAGCAATACAACTGGCCTTCTTGAGACTAGTTGAGTAGCTGGAGCATCAGCAATTGTGGGTTCGATTACAGGCTCAGAATGGCCAGAAACAAATAACTTTCTTCTGAAACTCGTCAGTCTATTCTTGTTCTGAGAAATGAAGGCTATTCCATGCGAGAAATTGCCAAGAAACTGAAGATCTCGTACAACGCTGTGTACTACTCCCTTCACAGAACAGCCCAAACTGGCACTAACCAGAATAGAAAGAGGAGTGGGAGGCCCCGGTGCACAACTGAGCAAGAGGACAAATACATTAGAGTGTCTAGTTTGAGAAACAGACGCCTCACAGGTCCTCAACTGGCAGCTTCATTAAATAGTACCCGCAAAACACCAGTCTCAACGTCAACAGTGAAGAGGCGACTCCGGGATGCGGACCATCTAGGCAGAGTTGCAAAGAAAAAGCCATATCTCAGACTGGCCAATAAAAATAAAAGATTAAGATGGGCAAAAGAACACAGACACTGGACAGAGGAAGATTGGAAAAAAAGTGTTATGGACAGACAAATCGAAGTTTGAGGTGTTCGGATCACAAAGAAGAACATTTGTGAGACGCAGACCAAATGAAAATATGCTGGAGGAGTGCTTGATGCCATCTGTCAAGCATGGTGGAGGCAATGTGATGGTCTGGGGGTGCTTTGGTGGTGGTCAAGTGGGAGATTTGTACAGGGTAAAAGGGATCTTGAAGAAGGAAGGCTATCACTCCATTTTGCAACACCATGCCATACCCTGTGGACGTCGCTTGATTGGAGCCAATTTCCTCCTACAATAGGACAATGACACAAAGCACAGTGCCAATCAAGCCAATCCAACTTGTCGGAGGTGCTTCAGGAAGCATGGGGTGAAATCTCTTCAGATTACCTCAACAAATTGACAACTAGAATGCCAAAGGTCTGCAAGGCTGTAATTGCTGCAAATGGAGGATTCTTTGACAAAAGCAAAGTTTGAAGGACACAATTATAATTTCAATTAAAAATCATTATTTCTAACCTTGTCAATGACTACATTTCCTATTCATTTTGCTATATTTCCTATTCAAACTAATTTCATGTATGTTTTCATGGAAAACAAGGACATTTCTAAGTGACCCCAAACTTTTGAACGGTAGTGTAGATGCCAAACAGCTCTCTGTCCTTGTACTCTTGGATTTAAGTTCTAAAGTGGTTTAGGACCTATTTCACCGGTGGTGAGTTTTTTGTCACCCTTGGTGAACATAACAGAGAAAATACATATCACGTGGCGTTCCACAAGTTTTGTTTTTGGGTCTGGTACTGTTCAGTTTATTTATGTTACCGCTTAGCAGTGTTATCAGAAAGCACAGCATTGATTTTCACTGCTACGCAGACCATACACAACTTTACATTTGTGTCACCAGAGGATTTTAGCTCCACGGATAAATTATTAGACTGTATTAGTGATTTAAATACTTGGATGGCTCACAACTTCCTCCAGCTAAATCAAGACAAGACCGAGGTACTTATTTTAATTTAACCTGAGGAACATTGCCAAGGTGCGGCCGTTTCTCTCTCAGGCTGATACAGAGAGACTCATCCATGCTTTTATTACAAGCAGGCTTGACTACTGTAATGCTCTCCTGTCTGGTCTACCCAAGAAAGCCATTGGTCAACTGCAAAACATACAGAATGCTGCAGCACGGGTACTGACCAAGACCAGACAGAGAGCACACATTACACTGGTTTTAAGGTCTCTGCACTGGCTGCCTGTTAGTTTTATAATTAATTTTAAGGTTCTTCTATTGGTTTTTAAATCAATCCATGATTGTGCACCCGAATACATGCCAGACATGCTTTTAAGTTATGTACCCATTAGGTCCCACAGGTCCTCTGGCACTGACCTTTGAACTATCCCAAAGGACAAAGGGGCATGGAGAGGCAGCCTTTAGTTACAATGCCCCCAGCCTCTGGAATAGCCTGCCAGAGAACCTGAGGGGGGCCGAAACTGTGGACATATTTAAAAAAAGATCATAAAACACACCTTTTTAGCTTTGCTTTTCCTCAGGGTGCTTTTAATCTTTCAGTTTTTATTGTTATTCTTTCGTTTTTTATCCTCTTATGTTTGTTGTGTAGTAAATATTAAACGTTTTTATTTTCATTGTTTTTATTAGTTTTTTTCCTGTGAAGCACATTGTGTTGCATTCCATGCCTGAAATGTGCTGTATAAATAAATCTTGATTTGATAACGCTGTTTGTTTCTAACATTAGGACTGTTTCCCTTAAGAAATGCAATCTTCTTAATGTTTTGTTTCCTTGCCACGATACTTCCGAATATTGCGATACTGGTCCTCTGTAGCTCAATTGGTAGAGAGAGCATGGCGCTTGTAACGCCAGGGTAGTGGGTTCGATCCCTGGGACCACCCATACGTAAAAGTGTATGCGCACATGACTGTAAGTCGCTTTGGATAAAAGCGTCTGCTAAATGGCATATATATATATATATTTTTTTTACTGGTATCGTGACAACCCTACAAGATATTATACATTGGTTAACGATAACTTTTCAGAATCCAGGGCAAGTGAGCGAGTGATAGTTTTGAGATTGAGCCCGAAGAATCATGTAGGCTATATAGTTAGTTGTGGTTATTGTGCTGAGCGGTCAAACAAAATCCACACAGACAGTGAGACAGAGAAAGACACACCCACACTACACTGTAGCAGCCAGGCTTTTGACCCAGTTCAAGGGTTAGTGTTAGCATAGCGTCAAATGATCCAACGATGAAGCATTATGCTGTAGCCTGTTAGTGCTCCATGCCACAACCCAATGCAAACCCATTCAAACTCTGTTTCTCACCCGCATTGGAGAAGTACTTCCTAAGGCTACTCATAATTCTATACAAGTATGATCTCACTCCGTTACACTAGCATGGGACAGCTCCTGAGGCAGTCACACGAAGCAGCAGGTGCCACAGTCATCTGTGCGTGGAGTCAAATCATTTGGGTTTAACTACAATATTTCAGTGTGTGTGTGTGTGGATACAGTCTCCCTGAGTCATAAGTTCGGTGTTGTTTTATCAGTTGTCAAGATCTTACATTCACCAGTACTGCTTTTCGTAGAGAAGTAGTCTGCAATTGATCTGCAAAAAAAGACAAAAGTCAGTCGAGAAGTAATTCCCATAAAAAAAACTCAGGTTCAACATTATGCTTTGTTTGAGTCAATTAAACATTAACAAGAAACATTGCATACAACAAATAATTCACACAATGGAAAGAGCACTTTCCCTTGACAAGGTAGATGGGCTAGCTACAACTGTCATTGACAATTTTTTGCGGGCTTCATGTGCTCGTGGGAATAGAGCGGCAGGCAGCCTACCAGTTAGAGCATTGGGCTAGTAACCGAAAGGTCGCTGGTTTGAATACCCTAATTTGCTCCAGGGGCATCATACTATTTTTTTTAACCCTGTAAAACAAGACATTTCACTGCACCTATCGGGTGTATGTGACAATTAAAATAGGAAACTGGGTACTGGAAAGTCATCATTTCGACATGATTGTGTTCAAGTGCTTTTGAAGTTGGAACAATTCTTCAACCAATAATATTTTAGCTAGCTTGATAACATTGCTAATAATAAAGTTAGCTAACAGCTTCGATCTCCAGGCCATCAGACTGCTAAATAGTCCCCACTAGCCGGCCTCTGCCCAGTACCATGCTCTGAACTTAGTCACTGTTAGTAGCCGGCTACCACCCGGTACTCTACCCTGCACCTTAGAGACTGCTGCCCTATGTACATAGTCATTGAACAATGGTAACTTCAATCATGTCTACATACTGTTTTACCCACTTCATATGTATATACTGTATTCTAGTCAAGGCTCATCCTACAGTGCACTCGGAAAGTATTCAGACCCCTTGACTTTTTCCACATTTTGTTATGTTACAGCCTTATTCTAAAATTGATTTTTTTTTTGTATATATCCTCAGCAATCAACACACAATACCCCATACTGAAAAAGCGAACAGTTTTTTTGAATTTTTTTGCAAATGTATTAAATATAAAAACCAGAAATACCTTATTTACATAAGTATTCAGACCCTTTCCTATGAGACTCGAAATTGAGCTCAGGTGCATCCTGTTTCCATTGATCATCCTTGAGATGGAGTCCACTTGTGGTAAACTCAATTGATTGGACATGATTTGGAAAGGCACACACCTGTCTACATAAAGGTCCCACAGTTGACAGTGCATGTCAGAGCAAAAACCAATCCATGAGGTCGAAGGAATTGTCCGTAGAGCTCCGAGAAAGGATTGTGTCGAGGCACAGATATGGGGAAGGGTCCCAAAACATTTCTGCAGCATTGAAGGTCCCCAAAAACACAGTGGCCTCCATCATTCTGAAATGGAAGAAGTTTGGAACCACCAAGACTCTTCCTAGAGCTGGCCGCCAGGCCAAACTGAGCAATCGGGGGAGAAGGGCCTTGGCCAGGGAGGTGACCAAGAACCCGATTGTCACTCTGACAGAGCTCCAGAGTTCCTCTGTGGAGATGGGAGAACCTTACAGAAGGACAACCATCTCTGCAGCACTCCACCAGGCCTTTATGGTAGAGTGGCCAGACGGAAGCCACTCCTCAGTAAAAGGGACATGACAGCCCGCTTGGAGTTTGCCAAAAGGCACCTAAAGGACTCTCAGACCATGACAAACAAGATTCCCTGGTCTGATGAAACCAAGATTGAACTCTTTGGCCTGAATGCCAAGCGTCACATCTGGAGGAAACCTGGCACCATCACTACAGTGAAGCATGGTGCTGGCAGCATCATGCTGTGGGAGACTAGTCAGCCTCGAGGGAAAGATGAACGGAGCAAAGTACAGAGGAGATGGCTGCTGTTTTACGGGCTCCTAACCAATTGTGCTATTTTGGGTGCTGTTTCTAACTTATTTTGTACATAACGTTCCTGCCACCGTCTCTTATGACCGAAAAGAGCTTCTGGATATCAGAACAGCGATTACTCACCTCGAACTGGACAAAGATGTATTATTTAACGAGTCAGACGCAAAGAATTTACTGCGGACACCGGACCAGGCCCAAAATCCCCGTCATTCGCATGAAGAAGAGACGGCGATACAGGGGACGCAGGTCCGGGTGCCTTGTGAGAATTCGTCGGCGAATGGGTAACTCGCCTCTACCATCCGTCCTATTGGCCAACGTTATAATCATTGGAGAATAAAATGGATGAGCTCCGTTCAAGACTATCCTACCAACGGGCCATTTAAAAAATGTTTACCGAGTCGTGGCTGAACGACGACATGGATAATATACAGTTGGCTGGGTTTTCCGTGCACTCGCAAGACAGAACAGCTTCCTCCGGTAAGACAAGGGGTGGTGGTCTGTGTCTATTTGTCAATACCAGCTGGTGCGCAAAATCTAATATTAAGGAAGTCTCAAGGTTTTGCTCGCCTGAGGTAGAGTATCTCATGATAAACTGTAGACCACACTATTTACCAACAGAGTTTTCATCTATATTTTTCGTAGCTGTCTATTTACCACCACAAACTGATGTTGGCACTAAGACCGCACTCAATGAGCTGTTTAAAGCCATAAGCAAACAAGAAAATGCTCATCCAGAAGCGGCGCTCCTAGTGGCCGGGGACTTCAATGCAGGGAAACATAAATCGGTTTAACCTAATTTCTAGCAGCATGTTACTTGCACCCAGAGGAAAAAAAACTCCAGATCACCTTTACTCCACACACAGAGACATATACACTACCGTTCAAAAGTTTGGGGTCACTTAGAAATGTCCTTGTTTTCCATGAAAACATACATGAAATTAGTTTGAATAGGAAATATAGCAAAATGAATAGGAAATGTAGTCATTGACAAGGTTAGAAATAATGATTTTTAATTGGAATTATAATTGTGTCCTTCAAACTTTGCTTTCGTCAAAGAATCCTCCCTTTGCAGCAATTACAGCCTTGCAGACCTTCGGCATTCTAGTTGTCAATTTGTTGAGGTAATCTGAAGAGATTTCACCCCATGCTTCCTGAAGCACCTCCCACAAGTTGGATTGGCTTGATTGGCACTTTTTACGTACCATACGGTCAAGCTGCTCCCACAACAGCTCAATAGGGTTGAGATCAGGTGACTGTGCTGGCCACTCCATTATAGACAGAATAACAGCTGACTGCTTCTTCCCTAAATAGTTATTGTATAGTTTGGAGCTGTGATTTGGGTCATTGTCCTGTTGTAGGAGGAAATTGGCTCCAATCAAGTGCCGTCCACAGGGTATGGCATGGCGTTGCAAAATGGAGTGATAGCCTTCCTTCTTCAAGATCCCTTTTACCCTGTACAAATCTCCCACTTGACCACCACCAAAGCACCCCCAGACCATCACATTGCCTCCACCATGCTTGACAGATGGCATCAAGCACTCCTCCAGCATATTTTTATTTGGTCTGCGTCTCACAAATGTTCTTCTTTGTGATCCGAACACCTCAAACTTTGATTCGTCTGTCCATAACACTTTTTTCCAATCTTCCTCTGTCTAGTGTCTGTGTTCCTTTGCCCATCTTAATCTTTTATTTTTATTGGCCAGTCTGAGATATGGCTTTTTCTTTGCAACTCTGTCTAGAAGGTCCGCATCCAGGAGTCGCCTCTTCACTGTTGACGTTGAGACTGGTGTTTTGCGGGTTCTATTTAAATGAAGCTGCCAGTTGAGGACCTGTGAGGCGTCTGTTTCTCAAACTAGACACTAATGTATTTGTCCTCTTGCTCAGTTGTGCACTGGGGCCTCCCACTCCTCTTTCTATTCTGGTTAGAGACACTTTGCGCTGTTCTGTGAAGGGAGTAGTACACAGCGTTGTACGAGATCTTCAGTTTCTTGGCAATTTCTCGCATGGAATAGCCTTCATTTCTCAGAACAAGAATAGACTGATGAGTTTCAGAAGAAAATTCTTTGTCTCTGGCCATTCTGAGCCTGTAATCGAACCCACAATTGCTGATGCTCCAGATACTCAACTAGTCTCAAGAAGGCCAGTTTTATTGCTTCTTTAAATCAGCACAACAGTTTTCAGCTGTGCTAACATAATTGCAAAAGGGTTTTCTAATGATCAATTAGCCTTTTAAAATGATAAACTTGGATTAGCAAACACAACGTTTCCAGCTACAATAGCCATTTACAACATTAACCATGTCTACACTGTATTTCTGATCAATTTGATGTTATTTTAATGGACAAAAAAATGCATTTCTAAGTATTCCCCAAACTTTTAAACCATAGTGTACAAAGCTCTCCCTCCCCCTCCATTTGGCAAATCTGACCATAATTATATCCTCCTGATTCCTGCTTACAAGCAAAAACTAAAGCAGGAAGTACCAGTGACTCTCTCAATACGGAAGTGGTCAGATGACGCAGATGCTAAGCTACAGGCCTGTTTTGCTAGCACAGACTGGAATATGTTACGGGATTCATCCGATGGCATTGAGGAGTATACCACATCAGTTACCGGCTTCATCAATAAGTGCATCAATGACGTAGTCCCCACAGTGACCGTACGTACATGGCCCAACCAGAAGCCATGGATCACAGACAACATCCGCACTGAGCTAAAGGGTAGAGTTGCCGCTTTCAAGAAGCGGGACTCTAACCCGGACGTTTATAAAAATTCCCGCTATGCCCTCCGACGAACCATCAAACAGGCAAAGCGTCAATACAGGACTAAGATTGAATCCTACTACACCGGCTCCGACACAGGTCAGATGTGGCAGGGCTTGCAAACTATTAAGGACTACAAAGGGAAGCCCAGCCGCGAGCTGCCCAGTGACACAAGCCTACCAGACGAGCTAAATTACCTCTATGTGCGCTTCAAGTTAAGCAACAATGAAGCATGCATGAGAGCACAAGCTGTTCCGGACGACTATGTGATCACGCTCTCCGTAGTCGATCTGAGTAAGACCTGATTGGCTCAAACGCATTAAGAAGGAAAGAAATTCCAATAATTAACTTTTAAGAAGGCACACCTGTTAATTGAAATGCATTCCAGGTGACTGCCTCATGAAGCTGGTTGAGAGAATGCCAAGAGTGTGCAAAGCTGTCATCAAGGCAAAGGGTGGCTATTTGAAGAATCTCAAATATAACATATATTTGGATTTGTTTAACACTTTTTTGGTTACTACATGATTCCATATGTGTTATTTCATAGTTTTGATGTCTTCACTATTATTTTACAATGTCAAAATAAAGTAGGTGTGTCCAAACTTTTGGCTGGTAGTGTAGTTAAACATTCACAAGGCTGCAGGGCCAAATGGATTACCAGAACGTGTATTCCAAGCATGCGCTGACCAACTGGCAAGCGTCTTCACTGACATTTTTTACCTTAAACAGGTAAACATTCACAAGGCTGCAGGGCCAAATGGATTACCAGAACGTGTACTCCAAGCATGCGCTGACCAACTGGCAAGCGTCTTCACTGACATTTTTTACCTGTCCCTGACCGAGTCTGTAATACCTACACTACCAGCCAAAAGTTTGGACACACCTACTTTATTTTGACATTGTAAAATAATAGTGAAGACATCAAAACTATGAAATAACACATATGGAATCATGTAGTAACCAAAAAAGTGTTAAACAAATCCAAATATATGTTATATTTGAGATTCTTCAAATAGCCACCCTTTGCCTTGATGACAGCTTTGCACACTCTTGGCATTCTCTCAACCAGCTTCATGAGGCAGTCACCTGGAATGCATTTCAATTAACAGGTGTGCCTTCTTAAAAGTTAATTATTGGAATTTATTTCCTTCTTAATGCGTTTGAGCCAATCAGTTGTGTTGTGACAAGGTAGGGGGGTATACAGAAGATAGCCCTATTTGGTAAAAGACCAAGTCTATATTATGGCAAGAACAGCTCAAATAAGCAAAGAGAAACGACAGTCCATCATTACTTTAAGACATGAAGGTCAGTCAATATGGAACATTTCAAAAAATTTGTAAGTTTCAACTGCAGTCGCAAAGACCATCAAGCGCTATGATGAAACTGGCTCTGATGAGGACCGCCACAGGAATGGAAGACCCAGAGTTACCTCTGCTGCAGAGGATTAGTTCATTAGAGTTACCAGCCTCAGAAATTGCAGCCCAAATAAATGCTTCAGAGTTCAAGTAACAGACACATCTCAACATCAACTGTTCAGAAGGGACTGTGTGAATCAGGCCTTCATGGTCGAATTGCTGCAAAGAAACCACTACTAAAGGACACCAACAAGAAGAAGAGACTTGCTTGGGCCAAGAAACACGAGCAATGGACATTAGACCGGTGGAAATGTGTCCTTTGGTCTGGAGTCCAAATTGGAGATTTTTGGTTCCAACCGCCGTGTCTTTGTGAGACGCGGTGTGGGTGAACGGATGATGTCCGCATGTGTATTTCCCACCGTAAAGCATGGAGGAGGAGGTGTTATGGTGTGGGGGCGCTTTGCTGGTGATACTGTCTGTGATTTATTTAGAATTCAAGGTCCACTTAACCAACATGGCTATGACAGCATTCTGCAGTGATACGCCATCCCATCTGGTATGGGCTTAGTGGGACTATCCTTTGTTTTTCAACAGGACAATGACTCAACACACCTCCAGGATGTGTAAGGGCTATTTTACCAAGAAGGAGAGTGATGGAGTGCTGCATCAGATGACCTGACCTCCACAATCCCCTAACCTCAACCCAATTGAGATGGTTTGGGATGAGTCGAACCGCAGAGTGAAGGAAAAGCAGCCAACAAGTGCTCAGCATATGTGGGAACTCCTTCAAGACTGTTGGAAAAGCATTCCAGGTGAAGCTGGTTGAGAGAATGCCAAGAGTGTGCAAAGCTGTCATCAAGGTAAAGGGTGGCTATTTGAAGAATCTCAAATATAAAATATATAAACCATTTAATCAATTTTAGAATAAGGCTGTAACGTAACAAAATGTGGGAAAAGTCAAAGGGTTTTAATACTTTCCGAATGCACTGTATGTTCCTAGGTTGTCGTGAACGCACTGAATTCGGAGATTTCCGAGTTGTTTTGAACGCGGCATCTGACAGTAATAGACAATCACACACGAGTCGACCTGTCCATTTGCTGAAAGTAGATAATTATGTCCACAAAGCAATTTGTCTCACTCGTCAACTTACCTGGAACTTGTATACATTTACATTTTAATCGTTTAGCAGATACAGTCTTTCTGAAATAACTTTTTTAATCGTCTAGAAAGCAAAACATGTATGGGTTGCTAGCTTGCTACTGTACTCTAGCAACCAACTATTTTGTTCACATGCTTCGTAAACAGGTGTACAGTAGAATTAACAGTGACATTTTTACTTACGGGCCCTTCCCAACAATGCAGAGCCAAAAAAAATCTAGAGAAAAATAACTAAATAACACAAGGAATAAATACACAATCATGGGTAACGATAACTTGGCTATATACAGCATATACACGGGGTATGTTATTCAAACTCCCGACAAGAACTTGCCCAGTAACATCTAGCTAGCTAGGTTAGTTTTACCTAGCAGTTTACACATCTGTATGTGATAGGACTACCTAGTAGTAAACTAACTTGTTCTCTTACAAGCCAAGATTTGACAAGCTAACATTGTCTAGCTTACTGCTGGCTTGTTTCTGTTGCACAGGAAGTGTAAGGCCCAAGGTAACGTAATGAAATGCAACTAACTAGTTTCTTACCTCCCATTTCCTTTAGATTGTATTTGTTTCATTATGACAGAACAAGTTACCCGTTAAACTAAATTCGCTAAGTATTTGTTTTCCATCAGGCTACCATGGCGCTTTTAACATAACTAGGAACTCCCCACCCGCCAAAAAACCGAGGTAAAAGTATGACGTCGTTTATGTTCAGGTCGGAGTGTGAGCGCTCTAGAAAGATGTCCGAGTTTCCGACTTGGGTGACGGTTCAAAACGATTTTTTCCAGTAGTAACTCTTTCTCTCTCTTGAATTCGAAGATTTCGGAGTTCCCAATTGTTTTGAAAGCGAGATAAAAAAAAATATATATATAGTTTTTTTTTAAAGAGAGGGAGATCTTTTCTTGCTTTCACTCTTCAGCCAGCTGTGAAGTCACAGTAAAGTTATCACACCTGACATTTTTGTTGATGTGATGAAAGTCACGTCCTGGCTGGGTGTACAGGTGTGACATTGATAGGCCTACTAAACCAGTCATTAGATTTCTATAATAAAAAACATACAAACTGACAAAATCCATGTTTTTATTTTTCCACACATTTATTGGCTCAGCACAGGCTTCAGAAACAGTGCATCGCAATGAAGTTGAACCCTAATAAATAACCTTTATTCCAAAGGATTTTCCTTTCAGTCAGAAGATTGGCAACAATGTCAAAGGAACAGCTGGGGAAGGATAGAGCAGGCATATTATTATATATATATTTTTTGTCATTTAGCAGACGCTCTTATCCAGAGTGACTTACTTAGTTAGCACATACATTATTTTTTATTTATTTTTCATACTGGCCCCCCGTGGGAATCGAACCCACAACCCTGGCGTTGCAAACGCCATGCTCTACCAACTGAGTTACATCCCTATCCTATAGGAATGGGTACCTGCATTGCAGTTTCCCCATTTAGAGGTGTTACGAACAGAAAAGGCAAACATCATCAAGTTATCCCACCAAAGTAAAGTTAACACAGTATAAATACTTTCAGAGTAGAATAGTGATTCTAGCAGCAGACAGGGTAGCTAAGGGAAACTAAGAGTATGGGCCTATTCATAGGTTGTGAATTCTCATAAAGTTGCAGATAAAAATGAAAATGTATATAATCTAATCAGCTCGCTTGGCCTTGGAAGAAGCGAGTTGGTCTGTTATGTGCAATCTATTTCTATCTGCATCTATGAATGTTTAGCCCTGAATGCCACTGATGTAGGCTAAAGCAGAAACAGATCGACATTGCAGGTACCAAATGTTTGATCCCATTGACAAAACAGTATCCATGAGACACTACTCAAGAGGAAATGGGATGGAAAGACATGTCACAAACAGCAGTACTAGACATGTACATGACACACAGGAGCACCATCCAAGGCTAGGAAAGGGGGCAGGGGAGAAAGAGGTATTCCGTCTCTGCCACAGATCTTAAAGGAGATGGACACTGTCTTCCAACTTCTGAGGTGGTTTTACAGTGAATTGTACAACCACAGACAGAGCAGTGGAAAATAAAAAGTAGAACTAGTACATCTGTGTGTGTTGTGGAAATATCCATTCTTTCTCCCTTTTTGTGGTGTTCTTTAATTTGCTATGAGATCAGTCAAACAACTAGCTGGCCTATTTTTTTCCCCCACCGGTAGGAATCACATTACTGTTTACGTTTTTTAAGTGCAAATATTATTCTTCTATAACATCTAAATATATACTACTTTCTAGCAAAGACTTGGAAGTATAGTAACGCAAGACTAACTATTTTCAAATAAATTGAGGTTTTATCACCACATTAGCAATCTCAGTGATCCATCGTCAAACAGGGGAAACACTTTTTTTGTCTTACAGACACAATAATAAGCCAGTTGAATGATGACTGTGTGATTTGAGTGTGTAGTCAGTGGTCCCCATATAAGTGGCTTGGTCAATAAATATCCACCTATACTAACTTATTAGTTGCTTTATAATTCAAATGTTTTACATTTCCGTCATTTAGCAGAAGCTCTTATCCAGAGTGACTTACACATTTTAGACTTTCTATGCACAGTAGAGTTGAATACGAACACACATTCTAAGTTCCTCTGTTTCTTGGACTTCATGTACAGTGTGTGTGACAGCTCCTTTGAGAGCTGTAGTATTATTGACCCTCTCCTCCAACCCATATCCCTTTTCCCCTACTCTGTGCCACATGGAGTAGAATGAAGCTTCCCATAGAGACTGATCTAGGGTCAGTTATACATGCTTCCTCCCTAATTAAAGGTTGGGAATTGGTGGGAGGCTAATATAAAATCTGATCCTAGATCTGTGAATAAGCGCAACTTCCTACTCCACGATACACAAAGTGCCCCCTCTCTCTCCCTCTACTTCTTGGCTTTGCCCTGGGCTGCCACGGCCTCCATAGCCTTCCTGACGGTCTCCTCGTCCCCCAGGAACTGCATGGGTTTGACAGGCTTCAGGTTCTTGTCCAGCTCGTACAGGATAGGGATGCCTGTGGGCAGGTTCAGCTCCATGATGGCTTCCTCTGACATACCTGCAGGGGGCAGCACAGAGCAGGACATGGGGTTTATGGTTGACAACATACTGTAAATCATGTCAATTAAAATATAATGACAAAAGAAAGTGTATACAAAATATACAAAAAAAATAATGAGCACACAGACTGACACAGGAGGGTTGAGGTGAAGCACATTTCAGTGTGCGATTATTTCAATATCATACATTTCATATGTGCCGATTAGAATGTGTAAGAAGTAAAACCTCAGTCCTGAAAAAAGATACTATCACAGGTACTTCCTAGAAACCAACCAGGGTTCTCCAATTCCACTCCTGGGGATAATTGGTGTGTGCAGGCTTTTGTTTCAGCCCAGCACTAACACACCTGATTCGACTAATTGTGACCATGAACAGTTTATGATTTAAAAACTGGTGTTTATTTTCCAAAAAGGTGCATTAGTACTAGGCTGTAACAAAAGCCTGCACTCCATGTGGCTCTCCAGAGCAAAGCAGTTAGAAATAATCATTGTTCTAAGCAGTTCCTACTACCGACCCTCGAGGTGCTTGACAATGCCCCTGAGGCTGTTGCCGTGGGCAGCAATGAGAACCCTCTTGCCCCGTTTGATCTGGGGGACAATCTCGTCGTTCCAGTAGGGCAGTGCCCGGGCGATGGTGTCCTTCAGGCTCTCACAGGACGGAAGCTGCTCCTCCGACAGGTCGCCATAACGACGGTCCTAAAGAGAAGATAGGCATTTTTTTGTTTCTTGACGTACTAACAGCAACCTGGGCCTAAACCCTCATACTACCATATTGCTTTCAATCAATCAAATCACATTTATAAAGCCCTTTTTACATCAGCAGTGGTCACTTTAGGCTTTTTTTTTTTTACACAGGCAGCCCAATTCTGATATTTTGCCCAATTATTGGCAAAAGAGCTGATCTGATTAGTCAAAAGACCAATTACACTGAACAAAAATATAAATGCAACATGTAAAGTGTTGGTCACATTTCATGAGCTGAAATAAAAGATACCAGAAAATGTCCTTATGCACAAATATCATATTTCTCTCAAATTCTGTGCACAAATTTGTTTACATCCCTGTTAGTGAGCATTTCTCCTTTGCCAAGATAATCTATCCACCTGACAGGTGTGGCATATCAAGAAGCTGATTCAACAGCATGATCATTACACAGGTGTGCCAGCTCAGGACCTCCACATCTGGCTTCTTCACCTGCAGGACCAGCCACCTGGACAGCTCATGAAACCGAGGAGTATTTCTGTCTGTAATAAAGCCCTTTTGTGGGGAAAAACTCATTCCGATTGGCTGGGCCTGGCTCCCCAGTGGGTGAGCCTGACTCCGAAGTGGGTGGGCCTATGCCCTCCCAGGCCCACCCATGGCTGTGTCCCTGCCCAGTCATGTGAAATCCATTGATTAGGGCCTAATTTATTTATTTCAATTGAATGATTTCCTTATATGAACTCTAACTCAGTAAAATCGTTGAAATTGTTGGGTTTATATTTTTGTTCAGTATAGTAAACAAAATATCAGAATTGGGCTGCCTGTGTAAATACACCCAAAGTGCTTTTACAGTAACTCGGCCTAGACCACAAAGAGCAAGCAAAAGCATAAGGCACATTGGCTAGGAAGAACTCCCTAGAAGAAATACATATTTGTTTATTCTCTAGGGAAGGAAGAAACCTTCAACTGTCCAGTGCTTTCAGTTCTATGTACATTGAAGTCATACAAATTAATTGCATTATCCAAATGTTTAGCCTATAAAGATCAGTAGGCCAATGCACCTGTACATCTCTGCTAGCCCTACGTGACTATTTTTAACATCACAACCACTGACCCCCGTCAGTACAGATGACGCATTCGCCAATCGATTCTGATCTCAGCTTAACTTTGAACTTTACCGTCCTATAATCGCACTCCTCTGCAATACATTAACTCAGAGTTGAAACACACAACACCAGAAGACCCTGTGCTATATAAGAGCACCATGAATAAAAAACAAACACTTCAAACATGAATGACCAGATGAGGCAGAAGCCATTTTGTTTTCGTGGTCAGCAGGACTAACCACCAGTATGCTTGAGGAAATGCTGCCCCTGTAGATTGTATCCAGTCCTGATCATAGCAACTTGAAAGATCACTACTTTAAAGCAAATCGATGATTACAGTTCAATAATAAGTGTTAAGATGGAACAAAATCCTGCACACAACAGCAGCTCTCCGGGACTGGAGTTGGCCCTCCCTGCCCTAGTCTGTGGTCTTCCCATGGGACCTGGTGGTGCAGACAGAGGGCACAGACACATAGGACGTATCCCAAATGGCACTCTATTCCTTATATTGTGCACTACTCCTAATAGGGTGTTATTTGGGACACAACCATAACCTAAAGCACTCTCCTCAGCATAACACACAGCCCATAATAGTCTCTGCTGCTGCCCCTCTGACAGAACACTGGTGGGTTGCCATGACGGCAGCTTGAGCTTGGCATCTACCATATCAGAGACCCCAGACTCTAATCACGCCTCCTGTTGAGGGGTATCTCAGGGACAATTTATCAATGAACTTGGGAAAACACATGGTGATTCTTTGAGACATGCTCTACTGTAGCCCTCAGAAACAGGCTAGTACAAGGAGAACCCCAATTAAAAGGTAAACTCTGCAATATACACTGAGAACACAAAACATTAAGAACGCCTGTTCTTTCCATGACAAACTGACCAGATGAATCCAGGTGAAAGCTACGATCCCTGATTGATGTCACTTGTTAAATCCACTTCAAATCAGTGTAGATGAAGGGGAGGAGCGGTTAAAGAAGGATTTTTAAGTCTAGAAACAATTGAGACATGGATTGTGTATGTGTGCCATTCAGAGGGTGAATGGACAAGAAAATATTTAAGTGCCTTTGAACCGGGTATGGTAGTAGGTGCACCGGTTTGTGTCAAGAACTGCAACGCTGCTGGGTTTTTCACGCCCCAACAGTTTCCTGTGTATATCAAGACTGGTCCACCACCCAAAGGACATCCAGCCAACTTGATACAACTGTGGGAAGCAATTTGATATTAGGAAGGTGTTCTTAATATTTGGTATACTCCAAGTATAGTCTCAGACGTTCTGCTTAGAAAATCAACAACAAGACTAGGGCTGTTAGGGTGACCGTGAGGGCAGTCAAATTCCACGTGACCGTTTAGTCACGGTAATTAGGCTTCTCCAAGCTCTGATGTTGCTGCTGGTCAGTAGTAGCCTACCAAACTTGCTAACTGCCTGGTATTAAGCACTCTATTGTCCCTCTAATCACTCTGACAATGCAAATGCAATCTAAAATCTAAATTAAAACACTTCATTAGTGTCCATGAATTGCATTAAATAAAACAATTAAATAAAAAATTACAAACAAAAAAGTTGATGGCCTCTATTAAAAAGAGGATCCCATCAGCTTTCTATAGGCTAGGCCTACTATATTTATTTATCAACTTTCCAAATATTAAGCACATTGCTTTGCAACGGGAGTATAGCCTACTTGGCTGGCATGAAAATGAACCATGGGTAAAGCATCCTCCATTCGCTATTTAAGTGCATAGATGACATGTATCTTTTTTGGGTCCATTCTAAATCCAAACTAATATCACACATCTATTATATATAAAGACAACATTAAATTAAGAATAGTCTAATGGGTAACAATATTAGCCTATCACTTGTCAATGATGCCCAGCTTGTGCATTAAGGTAAGAAACAGCGCACTTTCTTTTTTTGTTGTTGACTTTTTCAAAATCACAGTCGCACACCTCATCTAGCCTAGCCCATAGGCCTATATGTTTTGATAAGGTTTGTATCAAAACTAAAGTGGCCAAATAACTTCTTAAAATTAAGCACATTAATCCGCTTTATAACCGGTGTAGAGCCTACCTGGCATACATAGGCTGCGTGTGAGTTTCAAGTTTGGGGAAGATCATTTTCACCATAAAAATGCACCTTTATAATAAAGCATCACATGCATAATCGCATTTGCAGTCACTTTCAAGAACAGTGTTTTCCCGTTAATTGATTGCATTTTGGAACATTCGCGCTTATAGCCTACTGCCGTGTGCGCATTGCTGCGCTTATGTGAAAGAATAGCCTAATACTTTATAGAAAATGTAAGATAAACAAATCAGCCTCATTGCTTTAAAAGGTTTTTTGATGCGAGTGGTTCTATTCATTATCCCAGAGTATGTTTGGAATATTTATTGCACAGAAGGACAAGTTGACCAATAGACTCGGTCTCCCGAGTGGTGCAGTGTTCTAAGGCACTGCATCTCAGTGCTTGAGGCATCACTACAGAACCCCTGGTTCGATTCCAGGCTGTATCACAACCGGCCGTGATTGGGAGTCCCATAGGGTGGCGCACGATTGGCCCAGCGTCGTCCGGGTTTGGCCGGTGTAGGCCGTCATTGTAAATAAGAATTTGTTCTTAACTGACTTGCCTAGTTAAATAAAGGTAAAATAAATTTAAAATAGGTCAACTTTTGTACTATGGGGGATAGTAGATTGACATAGGCTAGTGGTTTGCTGTTCGTTAGGCCTACTCATCTTGTTGGCTGACGAAAAGTAGGCTAAATGTGGACAGTTCTAACATCTTCAATATGCGCCTCAGAATTCGATAAGAGGGACGCACACGCGCAGTTGCGCCCCCGATGTGTCTGTCTTCATTCACTTGTAGCCTACTTCTTAGCTGAAATGCCTGTGAGAAGGACTCGATCACGTGACGGGCATTGGCTACATCTGAGAGAACCATGTGAGTGAAAGGTGCTTCAAGAGCTTTGGCCGCAAAAGGCATGGATTATTTCAGGGGGCATTACGGCCACACAAGGGGGATGCCGCCAGTAAATTTGAGGCCTTGTGAGAATATTGTCAGGTGCTTTGAGAATGAGAGACTGATGAAGTGTGTGCAGCTTGTGACTTTTTACAAATCATTATTAGAGTCCCATCCTGCAGCCTTATAATGTATTAAACGTCAAAACATATAGCTCAACTTTTGTTTCACAACTAAAGTTGCATAAATAACTCTAAAGCAAGCATATAGGATGACCAGTTTCTTTGTTAACCGCTAAAACACAGAATAGCCGCATGTGCGCACTTCCTTTTAAATCGTTTGGGGAAAATATCCTTTCTATTTTATTAAGCTATGTTCAGTTTGATTCTTCATACTATAAAATAATAAAAAATAATGCCACGGAATTCTAAGCAAATATTGTCTGCTAAATGAACTAGTGTAGCCCACAGCCATATGGCATAGCCGGATCAGGACCTAACATAAGGACAACTCAGTGTATGCCATTCTGTTCTTCTGAAATAGACTACATTTTCCTCATATCATGTTTCTTTAGACCTGTCTAAAATAAATAATGGATTTATTAAATGGATATTAGACTTTTTTAAATCTAGCTGTTCAAAAGGTCTGCATCAGTGGCTTGTAGGCTATGAGTGGAAGCCAGGAGATACTAAGTGTGTTTATGCTAATTAACGGTAAATTACCGTGAGACCGGCAGTTATTTGCTTGACAATCACCTGCTGACAAAAATGACCGCCACAGCCCTAAACAAGACTGCCACTATAGGCTCTTCCCAATGTGAGTGAGCCTAAAGACAGATTAAAATGATGTTGTTGTTTATGTCTGATGTCATATCAGGCAAATTCTCACCCATGTTAGTGAGTGTGTCCCTCACCTTGCTGATGACGGTGTAGAAGTCGTGGTCCGGGTCCATAGTGGGAGGAGGGATATCGAAGCTCCGCCTCCATATCTTCACCTGAGACTCTCCGTGCTTGGCAGCAGTCTCCGACTTGTTTAACCCAGTCAGGCCACCATAGTGGCGCTCGTTGAGGCGCCAGGTTCGGTGGACGGGAAGCCACATCTGGTCAATGCTGTCCAGACACAGCCACAGAGTGCGGATGGCCCTCTTCAGGACTGAGGTGTAGCACACATCAAACTCATAGCCAGCATCTGAGGAAGAGAAAGGATGTGATCAGGGTTTGATTCAGGATGATTTTGGTGGGTGGGTGGACAGCTATGTAAGTAACATCTCTGGTCAATATTCAAATCATCAGCCAACATAGCATGGGTTACTAGAAGCCTAAGTTTTGGGCCGAATACGTCTAAACTCGAGTCAGAAACACCAGATATTTCCCTAACCAACACACTGAGAAAGGTTTTGATTTCATTCATTGCATGAAGCAGCACGTCTAGAAAGTCATGTTCACATCCTTTGGAAGAGCTGTGACACCAAAAGCGGTGGAGGCGGGATCTCCGTTGCTCATTCATCCACAGTAAAAGGGGGCTGAACTAATAGGCGGAGCCCAACCATAGATAGCAATACCACAGAACAATGAATGGGTTAGTTATTAAAACCATTGGCAATACGCCATAAAAGTCACACCCAAGTAATTTCCTGGTTCAAGTCTAGGTCGAAAATATAAGATTGTAATCTTCAACCTAGACTTGAACCAGGAAGTAGGTGGGACTTTCATAGGGTATGGAATGGGGGCATGGTCGAGGTGGAAACAAGGGGTACAGTCACAACTGTGGTAAAATTGATTTGATGTTGGATATTCACTGGACATTTGGACCTTCAAACCTCAATAGCTCGTGAACTGTTTGAGCTACAGACCTCAGGTTAGGCTCTTTATGAAGGAAAATAGGTGTACAACATTGCACAGGTCTTATTTTCCCGATTCCAATCAGAGCTTCATAATCTCATGGCAACGGTGTAGGCAGGCCACCACACGGTCTTTGCAACTAGTTAGGGACCGTCAACAATGTGCATGATCACAATATTCAAATTCTGAACACGTCACCTAGAAACTTCAAACCAACTTTAAACTGTTCAGAAGGGAGGGACACATGCTGCACATCCTTTGTCCTCCTCACAAAATGATTTTAATATTTTTTTTAACAGATGGTATCTAACCACGTATTCGCAATCTCTCAAGATGAAAGAAAATCATATATTTCTCCACTCCTGTCCCAGAGTCTAAATTTTGCCTACATTTGGTGCATCATTTTACTGCAAGAAATGCTTAATTCTGCAGGAGTTAATATTAAGGCTATGTGAGCGGTTATAGTCCTACAGTCAGTGTCCAGATTTCAGTTTCCATTTAACCCATCTGAACAGTAGACTATAGTTCCCTTGACTTGCCATACGCCTATTTGAAGTCCCCATCTTGTGCCTGTCGAATTTGTATAGCCCCTCACAATCACACATAACTGCCACTTTTTCTGCCAGTTCCCAAAAGCATGTGTCTATTGGAGTGTAGGCTATTTGGCGCGAGTGTACAGTTAGGCCCTAAAGTTTAGGTTTATGCACTAATGCCAGATAGCTTTTTATTTCATTATTTTAGGCTAAATGTAGCCTATAAATAACAATAATTATAAATTTATGTATTTTAAGGTGTTGTTTTCTCTTTATTCAACCCACACACCTGCCCCTCATCCACACAATATTTAATGACCCTAAACGGATAGGCTACCGCGGGGACTGCGGGTTATGAGTCAACCCGTTCATCACTAATGCATAGTAATGTTCAGACCGAGCATCGGAATATTAATAAAACTCCCCATACAGAAGACGCCTTCGTCCAATGACTCGTGTGTAATGTAATGGAACTGAGTATCATGCTCAAGGGATAGCATGGGACGTGCAGCAGGCTGCCTACATCGTTGCTGTGATATTATTAAACTCGGTCCATAAAAGAGCCTAACCTGCGCAAACCGTTCACAAGCAATTGAGTTTTGAAGGTCCGGCGAATATCGAACAATCAAACCAACTTTACCACGGTGCGGAACAGCCACGAAAACACCTCCATCCTATCTCAAAATTGATGGAGTCATCACGTGACATTGCTGGTATTGGTAACAAGTGTTTCCACAATTACAATTTCTATAGTGAATAGACATCAAATAAGATAGTTGAGATTCCTTCAGGCAGCATAAATGGCCAACTGTGCTGGCACTACAGGCTTCGAAAATGCTGTAGGGTTAGCAGCTGCGACACATATTTAAATAAATAGATCATTAAAATGTACAATCAAAGTCAGTTGCTTTAGTGAGGAAATATTTGATGTGTTTGTTGTGTCTGATATAACACAAAGTGAGTAACTAGCTGGTCAAATAAAAAAGAACAAGAATCCACCTTTCAGGGCCTGTCCTCCTCTCCTCGCCTCCCGTTCTCCAGTCTCACTCAGATCTGCGTCAAACCAGCCGCAGAATCGATTCTCCTGGTTCCAGTTGCTCTCTCCGTGGCGGATCAACACCAGCTTGTAGGCGGCCATAGTGATATATTATTTTGCGTTGATTAAGCTCCGAAAATGAGGAGTAAACGCCGCTGTTCAAGTTGAAAAGACAGCAACAGAATGGATGGACACGGACAGCTATATCTGACACTAGAGGATGCGAGTGATGCGATTGGTTATTTTCTCGCTCTTGTGTTTTACAGCAATCTTAACAGGATCCCGCTGCGGTACTTCCTTCATATTCCTAGACCAATGAAATAGAGGTAGGCGGGCACATGGACAGTCCAATGACCTTCATAGGGAACACTGAGGGAGTTATTTTACACTGGCCCGGGTTGAACCGCGCAAAGGGCCGCACGTCATCAGGCGAAAACGGGAGGGAGGAGCGCCCTTCTCAAATCGAACAGTAATCTGGGCCGCTTGGTCATTTTGTCAACAAGGCAGCATGGTGCATCGCTCAGAAACATACAGCATCTCTTTTCCATAAAATACATGTTAGAATTTTCTAACTAGTTTTCATTGGGAAGGTAGATAAAGCATTTTTATCAAAAGCAATCACTATTTCGTGGTAGAACACAGAACCCTACTACAGATGCTTAATTACGTCACTTTTCTTTTGAGCCAACTTCGTGGTCAGACAGAGCGGGGCAACTGGCTTACGCCCAGGAGGCAGCCCGGTTCCAAATTTTCCTCATTTAGCAGACGCTCTTATCCAGAGCAACTTACAGTTAGTGAGTGCATACATTTTCATACTGGCCCCCCGTGGGAAACGAACCCACAACCCTGGCGTTGCAAGCGCCATGCTCTACCAACTGAGCTACAGGGGACTTCGAATGCAAAACACGCCTATACGCACGAGATTTATCGAGCCCCCTCGTTGCACTTGGATATTAGTTACCGCCGGTTAATTTAGCCATTATGGGGGAAATTAATGGGGAAAGAATGGAGTTTTGGGATAAACGCCGAAAGTAAGGACTGAGGTTAACGCAGCCTTGGGAGATCTAGGCCTACGTTTTGTTCTATGAGATAATATCAGTCAGTTAACATGACGTTTTTATGTGCTTGTTTCAATTATATTATACTTTTTTCATTTAGCAGATGCTCTTATCCAGAGCGATTTACAGTAGTGAGTGCATACATTTTCGTACTGGTACCCCCGTGAGAATTGAACCCGCAACCCTGGCCTTCCAAGCCGTGCTTTACCAGCTGAGCCACACAGGACCGTAGGCCAACATCAAAATTCACAAAAAGTGACATTAGCTGATGAATATTAGCTCACAGTAAAACATTAACAAAACGTAGGCTATAAAATCTCCTAAGCCTGTGTTTACCACAGATACCCCATTAATTTCCCCATAGGCTTTGGCCAACGAGCCATGGCGCCGTTAGTTCCTACAAAAATGCGATATTACTATTGCTCTCTATTATAATTTGATAGCCGCAATGTTGAGGTCTGTGTGTGACTGATTTATTCATCCCGTTCGCACCTGCAGCTTTTCATACCGCACCCGCCCACACCCACTGGCTTTCTGTCCGACTCCCACCTGCTACCTCAAGAACTGGTCCCGAACCCAACTGCAATGTTATTTTAGGCATAGGCCTATGTAACGCAGCTTACCTGCCAGCCATGGTCCCAGCAATTGTGCGCACTGTGCAATATCAAAATCCGCAAAAATAACCTAAGAAATAGGGTAAATTACCAGAGATTCTCACGTGGACCATTATATTAGGCTATCGGTATTACTGGGCTATATCAGCCAATAAGCTAGACGTAGTTTGAAGAAAGCAGAGTTAAGAGAGACTTGCACTTTCTCTTGAGCTACGTTTATTTATTCAGATGGAGACACATATGGGTGATCAATATTTATTTCTAGGCAATGTAATAAACTATAACCTAATCATATTTAGGAAGTACATTTCCTTGGAAAGATAACTGCCCCATGCTTCTCCGGCCATGCATAGGCTATAGCCTCCTAGCATACTCTATTTAATTGAGACCACACGCGCACCCGAGTGAAATCGCACATATGGCTACTGAAGTTGAAGCAGCGAATGATGAGAGCGGACACTTGCGCTTTCTCTAGAGCTATGTTTTGTATATATGATATAGCCTACCTTTTAGCAGGATGATAAGCAGGCAGAGACAAATAAATGGGTAACCAATATTTATTGAAAATTGAAAGGCGCAACGCTCGCTCACCATTGAGCCATGTTTCAAGGATACTATTTTTGGGATTGCACCTCGATTCACGTTGTTTGAGCGCCCTCCACTTCTTTACATGATCAGAATACATTTACAAAGTATTCAGACATTTTAGCAGACGCTCTGGGACTTACAGTTAGTGAGTGCATACATTTTTCATACTGGCACCCCATGGGAATCGAACCAACAACCCTGGCGTTGCAAGCGCCATACTCTACAAACTGAGCTACAGGAGGCTCAGACCTTTTGATCTTTTCCACATTTTGTTACGTTACAGCCTTATTCTAAAATGGATTACATGTTTTTTCCCCCTCATCAATATACACACAATACTTCATAATGACAAAGCAAAAACAGGTTTGTTGATTTTTTTTGCACATTTATTACAAATAAAAAACGGAAATATCACATTTTCATACACTACCAGTCAAAAGTTTGGACACACCTACTCATTCAAGGGTCTTTCTTTATTTTTAAATTTTTTTACATTGTAGAATAATAGTGAAGACATCAAAACTATGAAATAACAGATATGGAATCATGTAGTAACCAAAAACGTGTTAAACCTGGAATGCATTTCAATTAACAGGTGTGCCTTCTTAAAAGTTAATTTGTGGAATTAATTTCCTTTTTAATGTGTTTGAGCCAATCAGTTGTGTTGTGACAAGGTAGGGGGGTATACAGAAGATAGCCCTATTTGGTAAAAGACCAAGTCCATGTTATGACAAGAACAGCTCAAAAAAGCAAAGAGAAACGACAGTCCATCGTTACTTTAAGACATGAAGGTCAAATCAAATCAAATCAAATCAAATTTTATTGGTCACATGCGCCGAATACAACAGGTGCAGACATTACAGTGAAATGCTTACTTACAGCCCTTAACCAACAGTGCATTTATTTTAAACAAAAAAAGTAAGAATAAAACAACAACAAAAAAAGTGTTGAGAAAAAAAGAGCAGAAGTAAAATAAAGTGACAGTAGGGAGGCTATATATACAGTAAAATAAAGTGACAGTAGGGAGGCTATATATACAGGGGGGTACCGTTGCAGAGTCAATGTGCAGGGGCACCGGCTAGTTGAGGTAGTTGAGGTAATATGTACATGTGGGTAGAGTTAAAGTGACTATGCATAAATACTTAACAGAGTAGCAGCAGCGTAAAAAGGATGGGGTGGGGGGGCAGTGCAAATAGTCCGGGTAGCCATGATTAGCTGTTCAGGAGTCTTATGGCTTGGGGGTAGAAGCTGTTGAGAAGTCTTTTGGACCTAGACTTGGCACTCCGGTACCGCTTGCCGTGCGGTAGCAGAGAGAACAGTCTATGACTAGGGTGGCTGGAGTCTTTGACAATTTTGAGGGCCTTCCTCTGACACCGCCTGGTATAGAGGTCCTGGATGGCAGGTCAGTCAATACATAACATTTCAAGAACTTTTAAAGTTTTGATATAACATATTTTTATACAGTATTTGTTAATGTCTTTGATCTCATATAGAGAGGATAAGGACACGCCATGTGTTATTTATGTCACTGGTGGGTGCTAGAAGGTCTGCGCGCCAAGATAGATTGGGGGCCACTGGTGCTAATCTTAGAAGGAGTACGTGATGGAATAGCCTGGCTAGGGTGCAACACGATAACATGTAGGGGCATCCTATTGTAGGAGATGAGTGACATTCAATGATGGTTGGCAACTGTTGGATGGAAGTAGCTCGGAAAGCATTATATAAACTAATAGGTTTTCTATGTAAGTCATTCGGATGACAATAGGCTACGCCCGTACCGCTTGTCATACGAATCCAGTACTGTAACTATTAAATAACTATGAATCAACTCTCCATCTAAGTGTTTATCTATTCTCTTACATCCTGAAGTACGAGATACCAGAGAAAGCCGTCATAACAAGTTTCTTCAAGTGCTGTCACAAAAACCATCAAGCGCGATGATGAAACTGGCTCTCATGAGGACCACCACAGGAAAGGAAGACCCAGAGTTACCTCTGCTGCGGAGGACAAGTTCATTAGAGTTAACTGCACCTCAGATTGCAGCCCAAATAAATGTTTCACAGAGTTCAAGTAACAGACACATCTCAACATCAACTGTTCAGAGGGGACTGTGTAAATCAGTCCTTCATGGTCTAATTGCTGCAAAGAAACCACTACTAAAAGGACGCCAATAAGAAGAAGACACCTGCTTGGGCCAAGAAATATTATTGGGCCAAAAACATTATTCTCTGCAGATCCTCTCATGCTCTGTTGTGTTGGATGGGGAGGATCGCTGCACAGCTATTTTCAGGTCTCTCCAGAGATGTTCGATCGGTTTCATGTCCGGACTCTGGCTGGGCCACTCAAGGACATTCAGAGACTTGTCCCGAAGCCACTCTTGCGTTGTCTTGGCTGTGTGCTTAGGGTCGTTGTACTGTTGGAAGGTGAACCTTCGCCCTAGTCTGAGGTCTTAAACGGTCTGGAGCAAGTTTTCATCAAGGATCTATCTGTACTTTGCTCCGTAAAATGTTCCCTCAATCCCGACTAGTCTCCTAGTCCCTGCCGCTGAAAAACTTCCCCATAGCATGATGCTGCCACCACCATGCTTCACCTTAGGGATGGTGCCAGGTTTCCTCCAGATGTGACGCTTGGCATTCAGGCCAAACAGTTCAATCTTGGTTTCATCAGACCAGAGGATCTTGTTTGTCATGGTCTGAGAGTCCTTTAGGTGCCTTTAGGCTAACTCCATACGGCCTGTCATGTGCCATTTACTGAGGAGTGGCTTCCGTCTGGCCACTCTATCATAAAGGCCTGATTGGTGGAGTGCTGCAGAGATGGTTGTTCTTCTGGAAGGTTCTCACATCGCCACAGAGGAACTCTGGAGCTCTGTCAGAGTGACCATCGGGTTCTTGGTCACATCCCTGAACAAGGCCCTTCTCCCTGATTGCTCAGTTTAGCTGGGCGGCCAACTCTAGGAAGAGTCTTGGTGGTTCCAAACTTCTTCCATTTAAGAATGATGGAGGCCACTGTGTTCTTGGGGACCTTCAATGCTGCAGACATTTTTTGGTACCCTTCCCCAGAGCTGTGCCTCGAGACAATCCTGTCTCTGAGCTCTACTGACAATTCCTTCGACCTCATGGCTTGGTTTAGGCTCTGACATGGACTGTCAACTGTGGGACCTTATATAGACAGGTATGTGCCTTTCCAAATCATGTCCAATCAATTCAATTTACCACAGGTGGACTCCAATCAAGTTGTAGAAACATCTCAAGGATGATCAATGCAAACAGGATACACCTGAGCTCAATTTAGATTCTCATAGCAAAGTGTCTGAATACTTATGTAAATAAGTTATTTCTGTTTTTTATTTTATAATAAATTAGCAAACATTTCTAAAAACCTGTTTTCGCTTTGTCATTATGGGGTATTGTCTGTAGATTTAATCAATTTTAGAATAAGGCTGTAACGTAACAAAATGTAGAAAAGGGGAAGGGGTCTGAATACTTTCCAAATGCACTGTATAGGCAGCCAACTCTATTTAATTGAAACCACACATTTTACTCATTTAGCGGACGCTCTCATCCAGAGCGATAGTGAGTGCATACATTATTTTTCATACTGGCCCCTCGTGGGAATCGAACCCACAACCCTGACGTTGCAAACGCCATGCTCTACCAACTGAGCTACAGCCCTGCTCGCCATTCCCTCCCCTACCCTGTACGACGCTGGGCCAATTGTGGGCCGCCCCATGGGTCTCCCGGTCGCGGCCGGCTACGATAGAGCCTGGATTCGAACCAGGATCTCTAGTGGCACAGCTAGCACTGCGATGCAGTGCCTTAGAACACACATATGGTACTAGGCGCACTTGATCTCGCACGCCCAGCAAGGAGAGTAGAGGTAGGCCACTTAACTTGAAGCAGCAAATTCTTAGTGTGTGAATAATGCGACGAAGATGTGCTTTCAATAAAATAGGTAAGCTTAGGCTAACGCATACAAAGCAGAAAGACGACAGTTTTCTAATAATCTGCGAGACAAAACAAATATGTTCATCCCACAGTTGTCTGCGTAACCGCCCGCTCTCAACTACAGCATCAAAAATGCCAACCATGCAGCAATGATCTCTGTCTGGTCCAGCCGGCATCCTGCGGGAATGTAGCCCTCTACTCAGCCTGGTCTCATAGAGTAGACGGAAGATAGTAATGTAAATCCGATTGAGAAAATTAGTATGATATGTTACGTTTGGTATGGTTACATAAAACAGATGGTTATTAAGGCAAAAATAGGGTGGATGGGTGGGCATATAACGCAAACATCTAGCATCCCAAAGGTTGCGAGTTTGAATCTCATCACGGACTAGATAGCATTTTCGGTAGGCTAATTAGCAACCTGTCAACTACTTACTACTTTTTAGCTACTTTCAACTAATTAGCATGTTAGCTAACCCTTCCCATAACTCTAACCTTAACCCTTTTAGCTAACCCTTCCCCTAACCCTAACCTAATCCTTTTAGCTAACCGTTCCCCTAAGCCTTTAACCTAACTCCTAAACTTAACTCTAACATTAACTCTAACCCCTAACCCCTTGCCTAGCTAACGTTAGCCAGCTAGCTAATGTTAGGGACCTATCTCGAATTCGTAACATATAATACGTTTGGCAAATTCGTATCATATTGTATGTTTTACAAAATCGTAACATATAATATGAATTGTAATTCGTAACATATCATACAAATCATATTAAGCTCTGACGAAGGCCTTGAGGCCAATACGTAAAGCTTAATAAAGAGCAGTGATACTAGCAAGAGCAGTGTGCGGGTTTCTTCTATTTTCTCATCTTATTAACTGTTGCCATGCACCTGCAACAAAGATAGCTCAGATGTGTGAGTGCCTTTTGAATTTTGTAACATATCATACCAAATGGGTGATGGACATCCACAAATGAATACATACCATAAGAAATGGACTGTCCCGGATTTACATACAGAATAATACGAAATGCTCTGAGACCAGGTTGCTCTACAACAAAGTGACTACTACCACATTTCAGTGGAATCAAACGCAACCACTGAATTTTGACTGAAAGTGATGAAGAATTGTAAATGTTATGATAGAACACTTGAGAAATAATTTTAACTACCAGCGCCCAATCTTGCCTGATTTATCACATTCCTTTGATCAGTGGGGGTGATCAGAATATGGATCAGAATCATCGATTACATTTAAAGTATTATATTTCACAGATTTCACCACAAAAGCGCCCCTCAGAAATGGGGCGGTACCACGAGGAGGCTGGGCGGAGGAAACGCCAATTGCAAGTCTCTATTCCGAGTGGGCGGGTCTTTATGCAGAAGATGACAGTCATGTTTTGTTTGAAAGCTTGGAATCAGCAGCATTGAAACAACAGCGTAGAAACACCTTGTCTGATTCCCTCATCCTGGCTCCTATCTGTCAATTTACCGGCCCCTGTAATACCCCAAATCCCACGCTGAAATGGAGGAAACGAGCCACCTCGTCTCCCCTCTCCAGGACTCCATAGATTACAATTACTGCCAGAGCGAAGCCACCAGTCCAAGAACGCCGGGTTCTGTGGTGCGAGTGTCGGCTGGGAGCCCCGGACGCAGCCGGGAGAGACAGACGCTTTTGGTCCGGGACAGAGGGAACTCTCCGCGGGATCCACACAGGAATGAGTTTCCGGACGACCCGGAGTTTCGGGAGATCATGAGGAAAGCAGAACAAGCCATAGAAGAAGATATCTTTCCAGAGAGGATCTGCCAAGGATCTAGTGGTAGCTACTTCGTGAAAGACTCTCAAGGGGTGAGACCGACTGGCTTCGTCCCGCAACTAGCCTTTTAAATGAGCATTTATGTTAAACATTTTGACCTTGACTTTTAATGTAACATATCATATCTGTAACATTAAAACATTAAGACTGACAAGCTTCTAACTAGGACTGTTGGTCTGATGGATGGATGGACGGACAGACAGACAGAGGCAGGGAGGGAGACAGATGGGGAGAGGATGCAATCTGTCATTTTTTTAAACGCCCTTTGTTTTTTTATCAAGTAAGCCATATAACTCAGTCTTATGCAGCAGAATCATCACATGATTTTGCTTACACTGTCTGTCTGCTCTGGCAACCTGCTGTTGCTGATTCTAGCTCTGACAGTGTAGTGGTCATCATGTTCTGTATTGACTTCCACCAGCTGCAGTATCTCTCTGCAGTGTTGCTTTTTGGGTGATGTGGCAGTTGAGGTAAGCAATTTACACAGCCATAGTAGACCATGCTGTGTAGTTGATATGGTATGTAGTTTAACCATGCCAGGCTGGGGCTGTGGCCTGGCATCATCTCAGAGCCCATGGTCATTGGCACAGTGGCAGTCAGGGTGGGAAAAACCTCTGTGGGCTGCCAGCCTCACGATGGTATGACGCGGTGGTGTGACGCATGGAATAGAAAGAAGTTGCCCCCAGACGTTGATCTAAGGATAAGGACATTGTAAGATCCTAGACATGCCTTGGGGCAACTTCTATTAACACCAGTGTGGTGCACAGTGCACACAGGCCCAATCTTTCAAAGAGATTAGCTGTCACTATCAGTTCTCAGGCCTAAGCAAATATACTGCTGTCCCTGTAGAGAAAAGGTTGAGACACTGTCATACAGGAGGCCTATTATATAGGGCAGGCTGGGAGAGAGTATTATGCTTTGTTCACATGTTAATGCGATCTGCCGTAGACCAGCCGAGGAGTCTTTTTTTTAACCCATAGAAAATCTATTTACTCTGTGAGTGTGAGTACCCTGTAGGCTGCTGTCTGTTACGATGTCGTAACCTAGGAGAAGTCATGTGCTAGCAATCTGAATGGCTAAAGGTAGAGCTCTCCATTTTCTCTCCAGAGGTAGGCCTAGTAATCAGCATCCTCATGCTCTCTGAAGAGGATGAGAAGATTTCTGTTACTCTTCTATGGACCAGTGAGCTATTACATGCAACAGATATAACCTTACAGGGTTGCATAGGCTGTGTTTTAGGGTGTCTTTACTGTAGTCGTGCTGTGCATATGTAGCAGAGGTGAGTCAGACTCACAATTTCATGATGAGGTAGCCCTCCCTGCTTGCAACTTTACAAATCTGTGTCACCCTTGGCCCAAGAGGGAATTGTGTCTTGGTCTAATGGTTAAGGCGTTGGTTTCTCAGTCAAGCGGGAGACCAGGGTTCAGATCCCACTCATGGCACATACACTACATTGCCAAAAGTATGTGGACACCTGCTCGTCGAACATCTCATTCCAAAATCATGGGCAGTAATATGGAGTTGGTCCCCCCTTTGCTGCTATAACAGCCTCCACTCTTCTGGGAAGGCTTTACACTAGATGTTGGAACATTTCTGCAGGGACTTGCTTCCATTCAGCCACAAGAGCATTAGTGAGGTCGGGAACTGATGATGGGCGATTAGGCCTGGCTCGCAGGCGGCGTTCCAATTCATCCCAAAGGTGTTCGATGGGGTTGAGGTCCGGGCTCTGTGCAGGCCAGTCAAGTTCTTCCACACCGATCTCGACAAACCATTTCTGTTGCCACAAAGTTGGAAGCACAGAATCGTTTAGAATGTCATTGTATGCTGTAGCGTTAAGATGTCCCTTCACTGGAACTAAAGGGGCCTGAACCATGAAAAACAGGCGCAGACCATTATTCCTCCTGCGCCAAACTTTACAGTTGGCACTATGCATTTGGGTAGGTAGCGTTCTCCTGGCATCCGCCAAACTCAGATTTGTCTATCGGACTGCCAGATGGTGATTCATCACTCCAGAGAACACGTTTCCACTGCTCCAGAGTCCAATAGCGGCGAGCTTTACACCACTCCAGCCGACGCTTGGCATTGTGCATGGTGATCTTAGGCTTGTGTGCGACTGCTCGGCCATGGAAACCCATTTCATGAAGCTGCCGACAAACAGTTATTGAGCTGACGTTGCTTCCAGAGGCAGTTTGGAACTCGGTAGTGAGTGTTGCAACCAAGGACAGACCATTTTTACGCGCTTCAGCACTCGGTGGTTCTGTTCTGTGTGCTAAGCCATATCAATTTGGTTCCAGATATGTTAAACACTTTTCCAGGTGTTGTGAGATCTGATCATCTGGCACAGCCAGCGAGACTGCATTAAAGACGACCTGGAACGTGCCCATAGACTACAAAGCTAGCCTCAGTCTCTGTGCTTAGCCTTCTGTGTGGCTCCCTCCACATGTGAGGAAACTGAAGTTAATCCGATTTACTTTAATGGGTTGCGAAACCATTCCAATTCCAACTCGTTAGCCCCAGCCTGCAGGTTCTGTTGCACCATGAATCACCCTCTTTGATGGCAAATGTTGTGTTATGTCACTTCCTCTGACATTACCACTCCCTTTCTCTTGCTATGGGTAAAGAATGTTAGAGTGTAACAAGTACCAATAATAATCCCCCCTCTCTCTCTCTCTGTCTGTCTGTCTGTCTGTCTCTCTGTGTAGAACGTAATCGGTGTGTTCAAGCCTAAGAACGAGGAGCCGTATGGTCAGCTGAACCCAAAGTGGACCAAGTGGCTCCAAAAGCTGTGTTGTCCCTGTTGCTTCGGACGGGACTGTCTGGTCCTGAACCAGGGTTATCTGTCTGAGGCCGGGGCCAGTCTGGTGGACCAGAAACTACAGCTCAATATCGTGCCCCGGACCAAGGTGTGGGGAGGGGGGCTTACAGGCACACACACAGGGTATGAACAATAAATTATCTTTATCTCCACCCCCCCCCTCTCTCTCTCTCTCCCGCTCTCTCTCTCTTTTTCTCCCCCCTCCTTCTCTCTCTCTCCTTTCTTTTCCCTCCTCTTCTCTAGGTGGTGTCCCTGGCCAGTGATGCATTTAACTACAATGCTATAGACAGAGTCAAGTCTCGGGGAAAGAAGCTAGCTCTGGAGAAAGTTCCCAAAGTGGGACAGCGCTTCCACAGAATAGGCCTCCCTCCTAAGGTAGGTTCAACTGCTGCTTGCGGTTCAGAACCTACAACTGGGCAGTGCTCATTAGGCATGAAACAGGAGAAAGCAATCCAAAACAGCTTGAAACAGTAAGGTATTACCTGAACATGTTCAATGAGATACACTGGTTCACCAGGCATGAAATGGAAGAAAACAGTCCAGAACAGATTGAAACAGTGAAGCACTATCTGAACTTGTCCAATAAGAAACACTCATTTAGTTTTAGAACTTTTAGAAATGTTTTGCTACAGTGTGCTTTAATGAACACAACCCTGTTGTTATGGTGCTTTCTGTCTCTGCTTTAGCCAACATTTCATGCGTCATACATGCCTCATGTAGCGTTGTTGACTAATTCAACCAATCAAGGGCTTGAGGAGCAGTTGATGAGTTGAATCAGGTGTGTTAGTGCTGGGCTAGAACAAAAGCCTGCCTTATATTTTGGGTTCTGATGGGGTATAACAGTTGAACTAAGCCCTTGAGGCATTCATAAGTTATATTCTTCAAGAATCAATGAGGATGTCATTCATTTATAAGTCCAAAAAATGGATGTAGCAACAGCAGATAGCCCCTTTAAAGCCTGCAGGTATAATCATTTAGAACTTCCTATAAGCATGTATGAGCCCTTATAATGTCTTATAATAAGGCTTATACATAATCCATTTTCCGCATGGCTCAGGTGGGATCATTCCAGTTGTTTGTGGAGGGCTACAAAGATGCAGACTATTGGCTAAAGCGGTTTGAGGCGGAGCCTCTTCCAGAGAACACCAATCGGCAACTGCAGCTTCAGTTCGAGAGACTGGTGGTCCTCGATTATATAATCAGGAACACAGGTGTGTGTGTGTGCATGCGTGTGCGAGAAACGGAGAAACTAGTGGTTCTGTATTTCATTGTCAGGAACACAGGTGTGTGTGTGTGATGGGGAAGATAAATAACTGAATTAGATTTATTGTAACTTAATGTGGTGATGTTGATGCTTGCAGATCGGGGGAATGACAACTGGCTGTTAAAATACGACTGTCCAATGGACACAGAAAGGAACCAGGTGAGTAGACTTACAAAATACAATTCAAACCGAAGAGATTTCAACTTGCAGCATTAGTTTTATAGGAGTTTTTAAAGAAAGTGTGAAACTGGAATGTCACATTCTTATTTTCTCTCTGTCTGTCCCTCTTTGTGTCTGTGTGTGTGTGTGTGTGTGTTTGTGTAGGACACAGACTGGCTGGTGGTAAAGGAGCCTATCATCAGACTGGCAGCCATAGACAACGGCCTTGCCTTCCCAATCAAACACCCCGACTCCTGGAGAGCCTGTGAGTCTCTCTCTCTCACTCACTCACACTCTCTCACTCACTCACTCACTCATTCATTCATTCACTCTCTCTCTCTCTCTCTCTCTCTCTCTCTCTCTCTCTCTCTCTCTCTCTCACACTCACTCACTCACTCACTCACACACACACACACACACACACACACACACACACATATGTATATATATATATATATATATATATATATAAAGTGAGAAAGAAAGATAAACACACATTACTTTATTCCTCCTCTCTGTAGATCCATTCTACTGGGCGTGGCTATCTCAGGCCAAGGTTTCTTTCTCTCAGGAGATTAGGGACCTGGTTCTGCCCAAACTGACCAACCCCAACTTCATCAAAGACCTGGAGGAAGACCTCTACGAACTCTTTAAGGTTAGCAGAGGGTTTAATTTGTCTGGCCCCATATCTGCTTTTGTATTTCTGCCAACACTTATGGAACTCACAAACTTATCTGGGACCAAGGTTTTCATGGCCTTGATGTCACTTGACGTCACAACAAAGTTCTACTCTACTCTACTCCTGTTCTATTATACTCTACTCCTGTTCTACTCTACTCCTGTTCTATTCTACTGTACTCCTGTTCCATTCTACTCTACTCCTGTTCTATTCTCTTCTACTCCTGTTCTATTCTACTCTACTCCTGTTCTACTCTACTCTACTCCTGTTCTATTCTACTCTACTCCTGTTCTATTCTACTCTACTCTACTCCTGTTCTATTCTATTCTACTCTACTCATGTTCTATTCTACTCTACTCTTGTTCTATTCTACTCAACTCCTGTTCTATTCTACTCTACTCCTGTTCTATTCTACTCAACTCCTGTTCTATTCTACTCTACTCCTGTTCTATTCTACTCTACTCCTGGTCTACTCTACTCTACTCCTGTTCTATTCTACTCTACTCCTGTTCTACTCTACTCCTGTTCTATTCTACTCCTGTTCTATTCGACTCTACTCCTGTTCTATTCTACTCTACTCCTGTTCTATTCTATTCTACTCTACTCCTGTTTTATTCTACTCTACTCCTGTTCTACTCTACTCAACTCCTGTTCTATTCTACTCTACTCCTGTTCTATTCTACTCTACTCCTGTTCTACTCTACTCCTGTTCTATTCTACTCCTGTTCTATTCGACTCTACTCCTGTTCTATTCTACTCTACTCCTGTTCTATTCTATTCTACTCTACTCCTGTTTTATTCTACTCTACTCCTGTTCTATTCTACTCTACTCCTGTTCTATTCTACTCTACTCCTGTTCTACTCTACTCCTGTTCTATTCTACTCTACCCCGGTTCTATTCTACTCTACTCCTGTTCTACTCTACTCCTGTTCTATTCTACTCTACTCCTGTTCTATTCTACTCTACTCCTGTTCTACTCTACTCTACTCCTGTTCTATTCTACTCTACCCCGGTTCTACTCTACTCTACTCCTGTTCTATTCTACTCTACTCCTGTTCTACTCTAATCTACTCCTGTTCTATTCTACTCTACTCCTGTTCTATTCTATTCCTGTTCTATTATACTCTACTCCTGTTCTATTCTATTCCTGTTCTACTCTACTCTACTCCTGTTCTATTCTACTCTACTCCTGTTCTATTCTACTCTACTCCTGTTCTACTCTACACTTTTCGTGTTCTATTATACTCTACTCCTGTTCTATTCTATTCTACTCTACTCTATTCCTGTTATATTCTACTCTGCTGTACTCTACTCCTGTTCTATTCTACTCTACTCCTGTTCTATTCTACTCTACTCTACTCCTGTTATATTCTACTCTTCTACTCTACTCCTGTTCTATTCTACTCTACTCCCGTTCTATTCTACTCTACTCCTGTTCTATTCTACTCTACTCCTGTTCTATTCTACTCTACTCTACTCCACTCCTGTTCTATTCTACTCTACTCCTGTTCTATTCTACTCTACTCCTGTTCTATTCTACTCTACTCCTGTTCTACTCTACTCTACTCCTGTTCTATTCTACTCTACCCCGGTTCTACTCTACTATACTCTACTCCTGTTCTATTCTACTCTACTCCTGTTCTACTCTACTGTCAGAAGGCGACAGTGAAATGCGGTAGGCGAAGTCACACGCAGGACACAGAGCTTACTGGAAACCGTATTTTAATCGAAAGTAACCAGTGAAAAAACTATCTCCAAACATCGGAGGAAACAAACAACCCGCACACGAACACTGCCGATGACGCAAACAATAACACACAACACACAATGCATGACAGAGGGTTAAATAGGGAATACAATACAACATAATGGGGAACAGGTGTGCACAATCAGGACACAACAAGTCAAACACCGAAACATAGATCGGGGGCAGCTAGTACTCCGGGGACGACGAACGCCGAAGCCTGCCTGAGCAGGGAGGAGGAGCAGCCTCGGCTGATTCCGTGACAGAATCCCCCCCTTGACGCGCGGCTCCAGCCGTGCGCCAACCCCGGCCTCGGGGACGGCCAAGAGGACGCGGAGCAGGACGAGTCGGATGACTCCGGTGGCAGTCCCTCAACATGGAGGGATCTAGAATGTCCCTCCTGGGGACCCAGCACCGTTCCTCCGGACCGTACCCCTCCCACTCCACGAGATACTGCAGGCCCCCCGTCCGACGCCTCGAATTCAAGATGGACCGGACTGAGTACGCCGGAGCCCCCTCGATGTCCAACGGGGGCGGAGGAGCCTCTCGTACCTCATTCTCCTGGAGTGGACTAGCCACCACCGGCCTGAGGAGAGACACATGGAACGAGGGGTTAATGCGATAATACCTGGGCAGTTGTAACCTATAACATACCTCGTTCAATCTCCTCAGGACTTTAAAGGGCCCCACAAACCTCCGACCCAGCTTCCGGCAGGGCAGGCGAAGGGGCAGGTTTCAGGTCGAGAGCCAGACCCGGTCTCCTGGTGCATACACCGGAGCCTCACTGCGGTGGCGATCGGCGCTCGCCTTTTGCCGCCTGATGGCACGCTGCAGATGGACATGCGCAGCATTCCAAGTTTCCTCCGAGCGCCGAAACCACTCGTCCACCGCAGGTGCTTCCATCTGGCTCTGATGCCAAGGTGCCAGAACCGGCTGGTAACCTAACACACACTGGAAAGGCGTCAGGTTAGTGGACAAATGGCGGAGGGAGTTTTGGGCTATCTCTGCCCAGGGAATATATCCCGACCACTCCCCTTGCCGGTCCTGGCAATATGACCTCAGAAACCTACCCACATCCTGGTTAACTCTCTCCACCTGCCCATTACTTTCGGGGTGAAAACCTGTGGTAAGGCTAATCGAGACCCCCAGACGTTCCATAAATGCCCTCCAGACTCTAGAGGTGAACTGGGGACCCCGATCAGACACTATATCCTCAGGTACCCCATAGTGCCGGAAGACGTGTGTAAACAGGGCCTCAGCAGTTTGTAGGGCAGTAGGGAGACCTGGCAGGGGAATGAGACGGCAGGCTTTAGAAAACCGATCCACAACGACCAATATCGTAGTGTTCCCCAGGGAGGGGGGAAGGTCCGTAACAAAAAATCCACCGATAGGTGAGACCACGGCCATTGTGGAACGGGTAGGGGTTGTAACTTCCCCCTGGGCAGGTGTCTAGGTGCCTTACACTGGGCGCACACCGAGCAGGAGGAAACATAAACCCTCACGTCCTTGGCCAAGGTTGGCCACCAGTACTTCTCACTAAGGCAGTGCACTGTCCGACCAATACCCGGATGACCAGAGGAGGGTGACGTGTGAGCCCAGTATATCAACCGGTCGTGAACCTCGAGCGGCACGTACCTCCGACCCTCTGGACACTGTGGAGGAGTAGGGTCGGAACGTAACGCCCGCTCGATTTCCGCATCCACCTCCCACACCACCGGTGCCACTAAACAAGACTCCGGGAGTATGGGAGTGGGCTCAATGGACCTCTCCTCTGTGTCATATAGTCGGGACAGGGCGTCTGCCTTAGCGTTCTGGGACCCTGGTATATAGGTGAGCTTAAATACAAAGCGGGAAAGAAACATTGACCACCTTGCCTGGCGAGGATTCAGCCTCCTCGCTGCCCGGATGTACTCCAGGTTACGATGGTCAGTCAGAATGAGAAAAGGGTGTTTAGCCCCCTCAAGCCAATGTCTCCACACCTTCAGGGCCTGAACCACAGCCAGCAGCTCCCTATCCCCCACGTCATAATTGCGCTCCGCCGGACTGAGCTTCTTAGAATAGAAAGCACAGGGGCGGAGTTTAGGTGGCGTACCCAAGCGCTGAGACAGCACAGCGCCGATCCCAGCCTCGGAAGCGTCCACCTCCACCTGGAATGCCAAAGAGGGATCCGGATGCGCCAGCACCGGAGCCGAGGTAAACAGGTCCTTCAGGCGTTTAAACGCCCTGTCCGCCTCAGCTGACCACTGCTGACCCTTTAGCAGAGAGGTAATGGGAGCTGCTACCTGTCCAAAGCCCCGGATAAACCTCCGGTAGTAATTGGCAAAACCCAAGAAGCGCTGCACCTCCTTTACCGTGGTCGGAGTCTGCCAATTACGCACGGCAGAAACGCGGTCAATCTCCATCTCTACCCCTGACGCGGACAACCGATGTCCCAGGAAGGAGATGGACTCCTGGAAGAACAGACATTTCTCCGCCTTCGCATACAGGTCATGCTCCAACAGTCTACCAAGCACTCGACGCACCAGGGACACATGCTCGGCTCGTGTAGCGGAATATATTAGGATGTCATCAATATATACCACAACACCCTGTCCATGCAAGTCCCGAAAAATCTCGTCCACAAATGATTGGAAGACTGAAGGAGCATTCATTAACCCATATGGCATGACGAGATACTCATAGTGGACCGAGGTGGTACTGAATGCTGTCTTCCACTCATCTCCCTCCCTAATGCACACCAGGTTGTACACGCTCCTGAGATCTAATTTTGTGAAGAATCGCGCCCCGTGTAATGACTCCGTCATACTAGCAATCAGAGGGAGAGGATAGCTGTATTTGATGGTGATCTGATTTAGACCACGGTAATCAATACACGGGCGTAGACCCCCATCCTTCTTCTTCACAAAAAAGAAACTAGAGGAAGCAGGGGAAGTAGACGGCCGTATGTAACCCTGTCTCAAAGATTCGGTGACGTAGGTCTCCATAGCGGCCATCTCCTCCTGAGATAGAGGATACACGTGACTACGTGGAAGCGCAGCGCCTACCTGGAGGTCTATCGCACAATCCCCCTGTCGATGAGGTGGTAATTGAGTCGCCTTCTTCTTACTGAAGGTGAGAGCCAAATCGGCATACTCAGGTGGAATATGCAAGGTGGGAACTTGGTTCGGGCTTTCCACCGTCGTTGCCCCTACGGAAACGCCTACACACCGCACAGTACACTGATCAGACCATCCCTGGAGAGCTCTCTGATGCCATGAAATGTTGGGGTCATGAGCTGTTAACCGGGGAAGCCCCAACACCACGGGAAACGCAGGAGAATCAATCAAATACAAACGTACTATCTCCTCATGACCCTCCTGCATTTTCATCCGGAGTGGTGCCGTGACCTCCCTAATCAACCCAGAACCCAACGGGTGGCTATCTAGGGCATGAATGGGTAGGGCACATCAACAGGCACGATAGGAATCCCTAACTTATAGGTGAGCTGGCGATCAATGAAATTCCCAGCTGCGCCTGAATCTACTAGTGCCTTATGCTGGGAGTGAGGAGAAACCCAGGGAAACACCACTTTAATACACATATGATCAGCAGAGAGCTCTGGGTGAGTTGGGTGCCTACTCACCTGGAATGACTCATCAGTGTGTCGCCCACTGCCTCGATTCCTAGGAGACCCTCCCCAGCACCGACCAGCAGTGTGTCCTCTGCGGCCACAGTTGGTGCAGGGGACGGCCTCCCTCCTGGTCTCCCTCCTGGTCTCCCTAGCACCAGCACCCCCGAGCTCCATAGGGGTCGGCTCGGAAGTGCTGGGGGATGGAATGGACGGCCCCGAATCCGGACGTCCGCGGGTAGCCAACAGGGTATCCAGGCGAATCGACATGTCCACCAGTTGGTCAAAGCTGAGGTTGGTGTCCCTGCAGGCTAACTCCCGACGCACGTCCTCCCTCAGGCTGCATCTGTATTGGTCGATGAGGGCCCTCTCATTCCATCCCGTGTTGGCGGCTAGCGTCCGGAAGTCCAGCGCGAACTCCTGCGCGCTCCTCCTCCCCTGTCTAAGGTGGAATAGACGCTCACCCGCCGCTTTACCCTCTGGGGGATGATCAAATACTGCCCGGAAGCGGCGGGTGAACTCCGCATAGCTGACCGTAGCGGCGTCTATCCCACCCCATTCGGCGTTGGCCCACTCCAGCGCCTTGCCGGACAGACAGGAGATGAGGGCGGACACGCTCTCGTATCCCGAGGGCGCCGGGTGAATGGTTGCTAGGTAGAGTTCAACCTGGAGTAGGAAACCCTGACACCCGGCCGCGGTGCCATCATAAGCCCTCGGGAGCGAGAGCCGAATCCCACTGGACTCCGGAGATGGACCGAAGGGTATGGCTGATGGTGGTGGTATCGTAGGAGGAGGTGTGGGCAAACCTCCACTCTCCCATCACCTCAAAGTGTCCATCACCTCTTGCATGGTGGTGCCCAGGTGCTGGATCCTGGCCTCTTGGTGGATTACGTGCTCCTCCAGTGATCCCCTTGGCACAACCGATCCTGCTGACTCCATGATGGTGTGTTATTCTGTCAGAAGGCGACAGTGAAATGCGGTAGGCGAAGTCACACGCAGGACACAGAGTTTACTGGAAACCGTATTTTAAACGAAAGTAACCAGTGAAAAAACAATCTCCAAACATCGGAGGAAACAAACAACCCGCACACGAACACTGCCGATGACGCAAACAATAACACACAACACACAATGCACGACAGAGGGTTAAATAGGGAATACAATACAACATAATGGGGAACAGGTGTACACAATCAGGACACAACAAGTCAAACACCGAAACATAGATCGGTGGCAGCTAGTACTCCGGGGACGACGAACGCCGAAGCCTGCCCGAGCAGGGAGGAGGAGCAGCCTCATCTGATTCCGTGACATCTACTCTACTCCTGTTCTATTCTATTCTACTCTACTCCTGTTCTATTCTACTCTACTCCTGTTCTATTCTATTCTACTCCTGTTCTACTCTACTCTACTCCAGTTCTACTCTACTCTACTCCTGTTCTATTCTACTCTACTCCTGTTCTATTCTACTCTACTCCTATTCAACTCTACTCCTGTTATATTCTACTCTACTCCTGTTCTATTCTACTCTACTCCTGTTCTATTATACTCTACTCCTGTTTTATAATACTCTACTCCTGTTCTATTCTACTCCTGTTATATTCTTCTCTACTCCTGTTCTATTCTACTCTACTCCTGTTCTACTCTTCTCTACTCCTGTTCTTTTCTATTCCTTTTATATTATACACTTTTCCTGTTCTATTCTACTCTACTCCTGTTCTATTCTACTCTACTCCTGTTCTATTCCACTCTACTCCTGTTCTATTCTACTCTATTCCTGTTCTATTCTTCTCTACTCCTGTTCTATTCTACTCTACTCCTGTTCTACTCTTCTCTACTCCTGTTCTTTTCTATTCCTGTTATATTATACTCTATTCCTGTTCTATTCTACTCTACTCCTGTTCTATTCTACTCTACTCCTGTTCTATTCCACTCTACTCCTGTTCTATTCTACTCTATTCCTGTTCTATTCTACTCTACTCCTGTTCTATTCTACTCTACTCCTGTTCTATTCTATTCCTGTTCTATTCTTCTCTACTCCTGTTGTACTCTACTCTATCCCTGTTCTATTCTACTCTACTCCTGTTCTATTCTACTCTACTCCTGTTCTATTCTATTCCTGTTCTATTATACTCTACTCCTGTTCTATTCTATTCCTGTTCTACTCTACTCTACTCCTGTTCTATTCTACTCTACTCCTGTTCTATTCTACTCTACTCCTGTTCTATTCTACTCTACTCCTGTTCTATTCCACTCTACTTCTGTTCTATTCCACTCTACTCCTGTTCTATTCTACTCTACTCCTGTTCTATTATATTCCTGTTCTATTCTTCTCTACTCCTGTTCTACTCTACTCTATTCCTGTTATATTCTACTCTACTCCTGTTCTATTCTATTCCTGTTCTATTCTACTCTACTCCTGTTCTATTCTATTCCTGTTCTACTCTACTCTACTTCTGTTCTATTCTATTCCTGTTCTACTCTACTCTACCCCTGTTCTATTATACTCTACCCCTGTTCTATTATACTCTACTCCTGTTCTATTCTACTCTACTCCTGTTCTATTCTACTCTACTCCTGTTCTATTATACTCTACTCCTGTCCTATTCCACTCTACTCCTGTTCTATTCTACAATATTCCTGTTCTATTCTACTCTACTTCTATTCTATTCTACTCTTGTTCTATTCTACTCTACTCCTGTTCTATTCTTCTCTACTCCTGTTCTCCTCTACTCTTTTCATGTTCTATTCTACTCTACTCCTGTTCTATTCTACTCTACTCTACTCTATTCCTGTTATATTCTACTCTGCTGTACTCTACTCCTGTTCTATTCTACTCTACTCCTGTTCTATTCTACTCTACTCTACTCCTGTTATATTCTACTCTATTCTACTCCTGTTCTATTCTACTCTACTCCCGTTCTATTCTATTCTACTCTACTCCTGTTCTATTCTACTCTACTCCTGTTCTACTCTACTCTACTCCTGTTCTATTCTACTCTACTCCTGTTCTATTATACTCTACTCCTGTTATATTCTATTCTACTCATTTTCTATTCTATTCTACTCCTGTTCTATTCTACTCTACTCCTGTTCTATTCTACTCCATTCTGTCATCCTCAGAACACTTAATGCATCATGCCAGCGTTATTGAAGTGAACTCTTGTCGTGTCCTACAGAAGGATCCAGGCTTTGACAGAGGACAGTTCCACAAACAGATAGCTGTGATGAGAGGACAGGTGAGTTGGTTGGGGAATACCTGGACATCTGAACAGTGTCAGTATTTGTCATTGTGGTCATACTGTTACACTGTGTATGTGTATGCTATGTTATGCTGAAGCTCTGTTTCTGTCATGTTTCTCTGTGTGTGTGTATGCTATGTTATGCTGAAGCTCTGTTTATGTCATGTTTCTCTGTATGTGTATGCTATGTTATGCTGAAGCTCTGTTTCTGTCATGTTTTCTCTCTGTGTGTGTATGCTATGTTATGCTGAAGCTCTGTTTATGTCATGTTTCTCTGTATGTGTATGCTATGTTATGCTGAAGCTCTGTTTCTGTCATGTTTCTCTCTGTGTGTGTATGCTATGTTATGCTGAAGCTCTGTTTATGTCATGTTTCTCTCTGTGTGTGTATGCTATGTTATGCTGAAGCTCTGTTTATGTCATGTTTCTCTCTGTGTGTGTATGCTATGTTATGCTGAAGCTCTGTTTCTGTCACCAGATCTTCATTATGTAAATGTTTCTCTGTGTGTGTGTTGTGAGTGTTGTTTGTGTAAACCTATGCTGAAGCTCTGTATGTCTACCAACAGATGTTGAACCTCAGCCAGGCCCTGAAGGAGAGTAAGAACCCCTTACACCTGGTCCAGATGCCCCCAGTCACAGTGGAGACAGCCAGAGCACCACAGAGAGCCAACAGTGAGTCCTACACACAGAGCTTCCAGAGCAGGAAACCTTTCTTTACCTGGTGGTAGAGGAGAGGAGGAGGAGGCCAACTAGAAGAGGAGGCAAGAGGGGGAGTGAGGAGAGACTTGGGAGGGAGGAAGAATGTATAAGACTGGAGCAGAAAGAGAGGAGAGAGGGAGGAGAAGAGAAGCAAGACAGAGGAAGAGGGAAGAGTAGGGAGGAAGAATGGACCAGATTGAGAGACTGGCCTTACCTCTGTTTCATCAGCCAATAAAGCTTTTCCCCTCTCCCACTCCATAGCCAATAGGAAGCCAGGTATGTTTATACCTTCACTCGAACCCATCAAAGCCACAGTTGTGCTGTTACTACAGACATTCACTAGAAAGATAGGAGGGAGGAGGTAGAGAGGGGTGTAGAGGAATTGAGAAGATGGTTGGGAAATGAGGGAGGAGAAGAAGAGGGAAAATATATACACTGCTCAAAAACATAAAGAGAACACTTAAACAACACAATGTAACTCCAAGTCAATCACACTTCTGTGAAATCAAACTGTCCACTTAGGGAGCAACACTGATTGACAATACATTTCACATGCTGTTGGGCAAATGGAATAGACAACAGGTGGAAATTATAGGCAATTAGCAAGACACCCCCAATAATGGACTGGTTTTGCAGGTGGTGACCACAGACCACTTCTCAGATCCTATGCTTCCTGGCTGATGTTTTGGTCACTTTTGAATGCTGGCGGTGCTTTCACTCTAGTGGTAGCATGAGACGGAGTCTACAACCCACACAAGTGGCTCAGGTAGTGCAGCTCATCCAGGATGGTACATCAATGCGAGCTGTGGCAAGAAGGTTTGCTGTGTCTGTCAGCGTAGTGTCCAGAGCATGGAGGCGCTACCAGGAGACAGGCCAGTACATCAGGAGACGTGGAGGAGGCTGTAGGAGGGCAACAACCCAGCAGCAGGACTGCTACCTCCGCCTTTGTGCAAGGAGGAGCAGGAGGAGCACTGCCAGAGCCATGCAAAATGACCTCCAGCAGGCCACAAATGTGCATGTGTCTGCTCAAACGGTCAGAAACAGACTCCATGAGGGTGGTATGAGGGCCCGACGTCCACAGGTGGGGGTTGTGCTTACAGCCCAACACTGTGCAGGACGTTTGGCATTTGCCAGAGAACACCAAGATTGGCAAATTCGCCACTGGCGCCCTGTGCTCTTCACAGATGAAAGCAGGTTCATACTGAGCACCTGACAGACGTGACAGAGTCTGGAGACGCCGTGGAGAACGTTCTGCTGCCTGCAACATCCTCCAATATGACCGGTTTGGCGGTGGGTCAGTCATGGTGTGGGGTGGCATTTCTTTGGGGGGCCGCACAGCCCTCCATGTGCTCGCCAGAGGTAGCCTGACTGCCATTAGGTACCGAGATGAGATCCTCAGACCCCTTGTGAGACCATATGCTGGTGCGGTTGGCCCTGGGTTCCTCCTAATGCAAGACAATGCTAGACCTCATGTGGCTGGAGTGTGTCAGCAGTTCCTGCAAGAGGAAGGCATTGATGCTATGGACTGGCCCGCCAGTTCCCCAGACCTGAATCCAATTGAGCACATCTGGGACATCATGTCTCGCTCCATCCACCAACGCCACGTTGCACCACAGACTGTCCAGGAGTTGGCGGATGCTTTAGTCCAGGTCTGGGAGGAGATCCCTCAGGAGACCATCCGCCACCTCATCAGGAGCATGCCCAGGCGTTGTAGGGAGGTCATACAGGCACGTGGAGACCACACACACTACTGAGCCTCATTTTGACTTGTTTTAAGGACATTACATCAAAGTTGGATCAGCCTGTAGTGTGGTTTTCCACTTTAATTTTGAGGGTGACTCCAAATCCAGACCTCCATGGGTTGATCAATTTGATTTCCATTGATAATTTTTGTGTGATTTTGTTGTCAGCACATTCAACTATGTAAAGAAAAAAGTATTTAATAAGATTATTTCATTCATTCAGATCTTGGATGTGTTATTTTAGTGTTCCCTTAATTTTTTTGAGCAGTGTATATAGAGAGAGAGGTAGGAGGGGTAGAGAAATAAGTTGGTTAGGTATATATATAGAGAGAGGAAGGAGGGGTAGAGATATAAGTTGGTTAGGTATATATATAGAGAGAGAGGGAGGAGGGGTAGAGAAATAAGTTGGTTAGTTATAGAGGGAGAGAGAGGGAGGAGGGGTAGAGAAAGAAGTTGGTTAGGTATAGAGAGGGAGGAGGGGTAGATAAATAAGTTGGTTAGGTATAGAGAGGGAGGTGGGTTAGAGAAATAAGTTGGTTAGGTATAGAGAGGGAGGAGGGGTAGAGAAAGAAGTTGGTTAGGTATAGAGAGGGAGGAGGGGTAGATAAATAAGTTGGTTAGGTATAGAGAGGGAGGAGGGGTAGATAAATAAGTTGGTTAGGTATAGAGAGAGGGAGGAGGGGTAGAGAAATAAGTTGGTTAGGTATAGAGAGAGGGAGGAGGGGTAGATAAATAAGTTGGTTAGGTATAGAGAGGGAGGAGGGGTAGAGAAAGAAGTTGGTTAGGTATAGAGAGGGAGGAGGGGTAGAGAAATAGTTTGGTTAGGTATTGTGATGTCACGAGAGGCTGTGTCCTGGAGGGACGTTACATCCCCCTGAGATGGCTGCAAACCCAGACAGCTATGGCTCCATCTGCTGGTATGGTCGGGAACTCCAACCCTCTATGGCCAATCTTCCCACGCAGCTGAAACCAATCAGGAGCTGATGAGCTGAAGGTTTGTTGAAGGGAAGAGACACGGTCTCGAGGGTGGGCTCTCTGGAGGACAAGAGTGCTGCACGTCCACTTCCATGAGGAATATAAGGATTTGGAGATACTTACCTTTGGGAAATACTCACCTTGGGATATATGCACCTGTGGAAATACGTGTGGGACATTTGGAAGGACGTTTTGCTGGGTTGGCCACTAGCTGCAACGTGGGATACAGTAAGACTGGGGAAAAGTTATTTGAGCGAGGGAGAGTTATGATTTTGGATGTGGAAGAGACATCCCTGAACTGTTAACCCTTAAGAGCCACCAGAGAACAGAATTGTGTTATACTTTCGTTAGTTTTCCCAAGACCTTTAATAAAATCCTTGTTTTGGTTGAACCTGGTCTCCTTGCACTACTTGAGCAATCCCGCTGAAAGCTGTGTAGCCTCTCGTGACATCACAGATGGTGGAGAATACGGGCACGCTCAAGCGTTAATAGTGCATGTCAGAGGAGGATACCGAAGGTTTGATCACCCAGTTTTCCAAGTTGGCCGTAGGCTCCCCGCCGACTGAAATGGAGGACATATTGAAAGCCCTTGTTGCTGGCCAGCAAGCCCAGATGCAAGCAAACGTGGCTCTCTTGGAGGAGCAAAAGAAAGCCAACCTTCTGAAGGCAGAGGAATTGCAGTTGCAGAGACAGAGGGTGGTCCAAAATACCCGCCCAATAAAGGCAAGTGACTTTATATCTAAGATGGGAGCTACCGATGACATTGAGGCATACCTGCATGCATTTGAGGCCACGGCCACTAGGGAAGCCTGGCCCAAGCAACAGTGGGTTGGTCTGTTAGCCCCCTTCCTAACCGGGGAAGCGCTGAATGCTGTCCGGGACCTGGGCCCTGACCAGGTTACTGACTATGATGCCCTGAAGTCTGAGATCCTCAGCAGATATGGACTCACAAAATTTGGTATGGCCCAGCGCTTTCACAGTTGGACCTTCCAACCAGACCAACCTCCTCGGGGCGCAGATGCATGAACTTGTCCGAATCGCAAGGGAAATGGCTGGATCCGCAGAGGAATACAGCAGCGGCGGTGGTGGAGGCCGTTGTGGTGGATCGTTACCTACGCGCCCTGCCTTATGAGGCAAAACGGTTCATCAGTCAACAGGCCTTGACCACGGCTGATCTGACCGTGGAAGCTGTGGAAAAGTACCAGGCCACAGCGGAGATGCTGAATGCTTCCCGAAAAGACCCCAGGAGTGCGGCCCCACCACAAATGGGAAGGACCCGTCCAAAGGACCCCAAGGTCTCGAACCCAGCCACGGCAGGACTTATCCCGGCTCCAGGGGGGAGCCAGAAACCAGGCGGGTCCAAGAAGAGTACACCAGGAGGGGGAAACTCGACAGTGTTACCGGTGTGGGGGAGATGGGACATATCTCCTGGCAGTGTGGGAAACCAGCCGATGAACCTATGCCCACTGCGGAGTCCTCCAGCTCAGCACCCACACACCGGGTTGCCTCGCTCTTGGGAGTCGTAGATGGCGGCCCAGATCGACCCCCCACCTGCCCGGTAACTGTGAATCACCATGATGTGGAGGCCTTACTGGATTCTGGTAGCCGGGCCACCCTGGTGCGTAAGGATTTGGTGGGCCCAACGTGTCTGACCCCGGGGAAAGTCCTCCCAGTTTCCTGTGTCCATGGGGACACCAGAGAATACCCCATTACTGAACTTACAATGACCAGCACACGGGGAACCATACACACGACGGCGGGGGTGGTTGATTCCCTCCCCGTCCCTGTCCTAATTGGACGAGACTGCCCAGCCTTTTACCCACTCTGGAGAGAGTCTCAGGAGAGGATAACCCGAGTACCTCGGAAACGGAGAGGCAAGACTCATCCTGGGAAGGCTCCGGTGCAATCCTCCGAATTACTCACTCCCGCCCGGGCTCTGATAGGGATGGCAGGTGCCCAGACCGACACAGAGACGGAGCTACAGAATCTGGACAAAGAACTGTCTGGTCTGAAGGGGACCGCTGAGAGGTATCGTTTGTTAAAGCAACAGTTAGACATGAAGACAGAAGAGTTAGATATCCTCCAGGCTAAACTCCAACAGAGCTCCTTCCATAAGCAACAGGAGGAGCTGGAGAGGCTGCGCAGGACCATCGAGGAGTGTGAGGAGACCCTGCGCAGTAGTAAGGAGGTCCAGAAGAAGGCAGAGGAGAAGTACAAGGTGTTGGAGAACAAGATGAAGAATGCGGAGGCAGAGAGAGAGAAGGAACTGAAAGCTGCTCAACAGAAGCTAAACTCTGCTAAAACCAAGGCTGATGCGTTCAGTAAGAAACTCAAGGAGAGACAACAGGAGGCTGAGTCCCTGGTCCTAGAGGTGGAGGAGTTGAAGAGAGAGCAGGCTGGCAAGCACCACGGCAATGCGGACGCCCTCTCCCGGCGTGATGCCTTCTTCGCTGCCTTTACCCCGACGAGGACGTCGGTCCCGAGGAGGGGGATGTGTGATGTCACGAGAGGCTGTGTCCTGGAGGGACGTTACATCCCCTGAGATGGCTGCAAACCCAGACAGCTATGGCTCCATCTGCTGGTATGGTCGGGAACTCCAACCCTCTATGGCCAATCTTCCCACGCAGCTGAAACCAATCAGGAGCTGATGAGCTGAAGGTTTGTTGAAGGGAAGAGACACGGTCTCGAGGGTGGGCTCTCTGGAGGACAAGAGTGCTGCACGTCCACTTCCATGAGGAATATAAGGATTTGGAGATACTTACCTTTGGGAAATACTCACCTTGGGATATATGCACCTGTGGAAATACGTGTGGGACATTTGGAAGGACGTTTTGCTGGGTTGGCCACTAGCTGCAACGTGGGATACAGTAAGACTGGGGAAAAGTTATTTGAGCGAGGGAGAGTTATGATTTTGGATGTGGAAGAGACATCCCTGAACTGTTAACCCTTAAGAGCCACCAGAGAACAGAATTGTGTTATACTTTCGTTAGTTTTCCCAAGACCTTTAATAAAATCCTTGTTTTGGTTGAACCTGGTCTCCTTGCACTACTTGAGCAATCCCGCTGAAAGCTGTGTAGCCTCTCGTGACATCACAGTATATACAGTGGGGGAAAAAAGTATTTAGTCAGCCACTAATTGTGCATGTTCTCCCACTTAAAAAGATGAGAGAGGCCTGTAATTTTCATCATAGGTACACGTCAACTATGACAGACAAAATGAGAAAAAAAAATCCAGAAAATCACATTGTAGGATTTTAAATAAATGTATTTGCAAATTATGGTGGAAAATAAGTATTTGGTCAATAATAAAAGTTTCTCAATACTTTGTTATACAGTGGGGGAAAAAAGTATTTAGTCAGCCACCAATTGTGCAAGTTCTCCCACTTAAAAAGATGAGAGAGGCCTGTAATTTTCATCATAGGTACACGTCAACTATGACAGACAAATTGAGAAAAGAAAATCCAGAAAATCCCATTGTAGGATTTTTAATGAATTTATTTGCAAATTATGGTGGAAAATAAGTATTTGGTCACCTACAAACAAGCACGATTTCTGGATCTCACAGACCTGTAACTTCTTCTTTAAGAGGCTCCTCTGTCCTCCACTCGTTACCTGTATTAATGGCACCTGTTTGAACTTGTTATCAGTATAAAAGACACCTGTCCACAACCTCAAACAGTCACACTCCAAACTCCACTATGGCCAAGACCAAAGAGCTGTCAAAGGACACCAGAAACAAAATTGTAGACCTGCACCAGGCTGGGAAGACTGAATCTGCAATAGGTAAACAGCTTGGTTTGAAGAAATCAACTGTGGGAGCAATTATTAGGAAATGGAAGACATACAAGACCACTGATAATCTCCCTCGATCTGGGGCTCCACGCAAGATCTCACCCCGTGGGGTCAAAATTATCACAAGAACGGTGAGCAAAAATCCCAGAACCACACGGGGGGACCTAGTGAATGACCTGCAGAGAGCTGGGACCAAAGTAACAAAGCCTACCATCAGTAACACACTAGGCCGCCAGGGACTCAAATCCTGCAGTGCTAGACGTGTCCCGCTGCTTAAGCCAGTACATGTCCAGGCCCGTCTGAAGTTTGCTAGAGTGCATTTGGATGATCCAGAAGAGGATTGGGAGAATGTCATATGGTCAGATGAAACCTAAATATAACTTTTTGGTAAAAACTCAACTCGTCGTGTTTGGAGGACAAAGAATGCTGAGTTGCATCCAAAGAACACCATACCTTCTGTGAAGCATGGGGGTGGAAACATCATACTTTGGGGCTGTTTTTCTGCAATGGGACCAGGACGACTGATCCGTGTAAAGGAAAGAATGTGTGGGGCAATGTATCGTGAGATTTTGAGTGAAAACCTCCTTCCATCAGCAAGGGCATTGAAGATGAAACGTGGCTGGGTCTTTCAGCATGACAATTATCCCAAACACACCGCCCGGGCAACGAAGGAGTGGCTTCGTAAGAAGCATTTCAAGGTCCTGGAGTGGCCTAGCCAGTCTCCAGATCTCAACCCCATAGAAAATCTTTGGAGGGAGTTGAAAGTCCATGTTGCCCAGCGACAGCCCCAAAACATCACTGCTCTAGAGGAGATCTGCATGGAGGAATGGGCCAAAATACCAGCAACAGTGTGTGAAAACCTTGTGAAGACTTACAGAAAACGTTTGACCTGTGTCATTGCCAACAAAGGGTATATAACAAAGTATTGAGAAACTTTTGTTATTGACCAAATACTTATTTTCCACCATAATTTGCAAATAAATTCATTACAAATCCTACAATATGATTTCCTGGATTTTATTTTCTCATTTTGTCTGTCACAGTTGACGTGTACCTATGATGAAAATTACAGGCCTCTCTCATCTTTTTAAGTGGGAGAACTTGCACAATTGGTGGCTGACTAAATACTTTTTTCCCCCACTGTATACCCTTTGTTGGCAATGACACAGGTCAAACGTTTTCTGTAAGTCTTCACAAGGTTTTCACACACTGTTGCTGGTATTTTGGCCCATTCCTCCATGCAGATCTCCTCTAGAGCAGTGATGTTTTGGGGCTGTCGCTGGGCAACACGGACTTTCAACTCCCTCCAAAGATTTTCTATGGGGTTGAGATCTGGAGACTGGCTAGGCCACTCCAGGACCTTGAAATGCTTCTTACGAAGCCACTCCTTCGTTGCCCGGGCGGTGTGTTTGGGATCATTGTCATGCTGAAAGACCCAGCCACGTTTCATCTTCAATGCCCTTGCTGATGGAAGGAGGTTTTCACTCAAAATCTCACAATACATGGCCCCATTCATTCTTTCCTTTACACGGATCAGTCGTCCTGGTCCCTTTGCAGAAAAACAGACCCAAAGCATGATGTTTCCACCCCCATGCTTCACAGTAGGTATGGTGTTCTTTGGATGCAACTCAGCATGCTTTGTCCTCCAAACACGACAAGTTGAGTTTTTACCAAAAAGTTCTATTTTGGTTTCATCTGACCATATGACATTCTCCCAATCCTCTTCTGGATCATCCAAATGCACTCTAGCAAACTTCAGACGGGCCTGGACATGTACTGGCTTAAGCAGGGGGACACGTCTGGCACTGCAGGATTTGAGTCCCTGGGGGCGTAGTGTGTTACTGATGGTAGGCTTTGTTACTTTGGTCCCAGCTCTCTGCAGGTCATTCACTAGGTCCCCCCGTGTGGTTCTGGGATTTTTGCTCACCGTTCTTGTGATAATTTTGACCCCACGGGGTGAGATCTTGCGTGGAGCCCCAGATCGAGGGAGATTATCAGTGGTCTTGTATGTCTTCCATTTCCTAATAATTGCTCCCACAGTTGATTTCTTCAAACCAAGCTGGTTACCTATTGCAGATTCAGTCTTCCCAGCCTGGTGCAGGTCTACAATTTTGTTTCTGGTGTCCTTTGACAGCTCTTTGGTCTTGGCCATAGTGGAGTTTGGAGTGTGACTGTTTGAGGTTGTGGACAGGTGTATTTTATACTGATAACAAGTGGAGGACAGAGGAGCCTCTTAAAGAAGAAGTTACAGGTCTGTGAGAGCCAGACATCTTGCTTGTTTGTAGGTGACCAAATACTTATTTTCCACCATAATTTGCAAATAAATTCATTAAAAATCCTACAATGTGATTTTTTCTGGAATTCTTTTTCCTCAATTTGTCTGTCATAGTTGACGTGTACCTATGATGAAAATTACAGGCCTCTCTCATCTTTTTAAGTGGGAGAACTTGCACAATTGGTGGCTGACTAAATACTTTTTTTCCCCACTGTATATAGAGAGAGAGGAAGGAGGGGTAGAGAAATAAGTTGGTTAGTTATAGAGGGAGAGAGAGGGAGGAGGGGTAGAGAAAGAAGTTGGTTAGGTATAGAGAGGGAGGTGGGTTAGAGAAATAAGTTGGTTAGGTATAGAGAGGGAGGAGGGGTAGAGAAAGAAGTTGGTTAGGTATAGAGGGAGAGAGAGGGAGGAGGGGTAGAGAAAGAAGTTGGTTAGGTATAGAGAGGGAGGAGGGGTAGATAAATAAGTTGGTTAGGTATAGAGAGAGGGAGGAGGGGTAGATAAATAAGTTGGTTAGCTATAGAGAGAGGGAGGAGGGGTAGAGAAATAATTTGGTTAGGTATAGAGAGGGAGGAGGGGTAGAGAAATAATTTGGTTAGGTATAGATAGGGAGGATGGGTAGAGAAATAATTTGGTTAGGTATAGAGAGGGAGGAGGGGTAGATAAATAATTTGGTTAGGTATAGAGAGGGAGGAGGGGTAGAGAAATAATTTGGTTAGGTATAGAGAGGGAGGAGGGGTAGATAAATAAGTTGGTTAGGTATAGAGAGAGGGAGGAGGGGTAGATAAATAAGTTGGTTAGGTATAGAGAGAGGGAGGAGGGGTAGAGAAAGAAGTTGGTTAGGTATAGAGAGGGAGGAGGGGTAGATAAATAGTTTGGTTAGGTATAGAGAGGGAGGAGGGGTAGATAAATAAGTTGGTTAGGTATAGAGAGAGGGAGGAGGGGTAGATAAATAAGTTGGTTAGGTATAGAGAGAGGGAGGAGGGGTAGAGAAATAAGTTGGTTAGGTATAGAGAGAGGGAGAGGAGATGCGTTGAGTAAAGAATGAGATTGTGTAGTGTCAATATTCAGAACGAATGTCTCTTACAAATGCTCTTATACAGTGCATTCGGAAAGTATTCAGACGCCTTTACTTTTTCCACCTTTTGTTACGTTACAGCCTTATTCTAAAATGGATTAAATATTTTTTTTCCCTCAGCAATATACACACAATACCCCATAATGACGAAGCAAAAACAGGTTAAGAAATGTTTGCTAATTTATTAAAAATAAAACACTGAAATATCACATTTACATAAGTATTCAGACCCTTTACTCAGTACTTTGTTGAAGCATCTTTGGCAGTGATTACAGCCTCAAGTCTTCTTGGGTATGACGCTACAAGCTGTATTTGGGGAGTTTCTCCCATTCTTCTCTGCAGATCCTCTCAAGCTCTGTCAGGTTGGATGGGGAGCGTCGCTGCAGAGCTATTTTCAGGTCTCTCCGGAGATGTTCGATCAGGTTCAAGTCCGGGCTCTGGCTGGGCCACTCAAGGACATTCAGAGACTTGTCCCGAAGCCACTCCTGCGTTGTCTTGGCTGTGTGCTTAGGGTCGTTGTCCTGTTGGAAGGTGAACCTTCGCCCCATTCTGAGGTCCTGATCGCTCTGGAACAGGTTTTCATCAATGATCTCTCTGTACTTTGCTCCGTTCATCTTTCCCTTGATTCTGACTAGTAGTACCAGTTCCTGCTGCTGAAAAACATCCCCACAGCATGATGCTGCCACCACCATGCTTCACCGTAGGGATGGTTCCAGGTTTCCTCCAGACGTGATGCTTGGCGTTCAGGCCAAAGAGTTCAGTCCTGGTTTCATCAGACCAGAGAATCTTGTTTCTCATGGTCTGAGAGTCTTTAAGGTGCATTTTGGCAAACACCAAGCGGGCTGTCATGTGCCTTGTACTGAGGAGTGGCTTCCGCCTGGCCACTCTACCATAATGCCTGATTGGTGGAGTGCTGCAGAGATGGTTGTCCTTCTGGAAGGTTCTCCCATCTCCACAGACAAACTTTGGAGCTCTGTCAGAGTGACCATCGGGTTCTTGGTCACCTCCCTGAACAAGACCCTTCTCCCCTGATTGCTCAATTTAGCTGGGCGGACAGCTCTAGGAAGAGTCTTGGTGGTTCCAAACGTCTTCCATTTAAGAATGATGGAGGCCACTGTGTTCTTGGGGACCATCAATGCTGCAGAAAGTTGTTGGTACCCTTCCCCAGATATGTGCCTCGACACAATCCTGTCTCTGAGCTCTACGGACAATTCCTTCGACCTCATGGCTTGGTTTTTGCTCTGATTTGCACTGTCAACTGTGGGACCTTATATAGACAGGTGTGTGCCTTTCCAAATCTTGTCCAATCAGTTGAATTTACCACAGGTGGACTCCAATGAAGTTGTAGAAACATCTAAAGGATGATCAATGGAAACAGGAGGCACCTGAGCTCAATTGAGTCTCATAGCAAAGGGTCTGAATACTTATATAAATAAGGTATCTGTTTTTTTATTTGAAATAAATGTGCTATCATTTCTAAAAACATATTTTGGCTTTGTCATTATGGGGTATTGTGTGTAGATTGATGAGGAAATGTTTTTATTTAATCCATTTTAGAATAAGGCTGTAAAGTAACAAAATGTGGAAAAGGGGAAGGGGTTTGAATATTTTCCGAATGCACTGTATAAATAAATATAAAAGGGGGAAAAAGGATGGTATGTTAAGACGGTTGGGTAGCCCTGCACTGGTAGTTGGCTGAAAGATGATTATAAAGATGCAAAACTGTGAAAGACTCCCACTGCGGCACAGGTTCCCATTGCCAATTGATGGTTCTATTTATTGTAGCATTCTCCTTCAGTGACTGATCAAGTCCGTTTTTTCTATCGTTACAAAATGTAAACATATGGTAGTCCGATCCGTCCTGAAATTCAAGTGCACAGAATATATTTTTACCTAAGGTTAAACATTTTAGCCCCAACTCGTCACTTTCCTTACCAAGTTACAGCCTTACTAGTATCTCTTATGGTCATGGACACTGAAGCATGACATTACCATGAAAGGTATGGCCTGTAGCTAGCAAGCAGATAAGAAGTCAAGTGTCCTGATATTTGTAACTATATTCTTTATGTCCTATTAGGTTTGCAAAATTCCATTAACCTTCCCAAAATTCCTAGGTTTTTCAGAAATCCTGGTTGGAAAATTATGGATTTCCTACTTTTACCCTCCAGAAAACCTAGGAATGTTGTGAAAGTTACCGTAATTTTGCAACCGTATGGTGTATGTATGTATGTATGCTGCGGTCAGACATTCAGAATTTTGGGCCTTATTTGAATTAGTGTCTTCCTTTGACCCAGAAGAGCTTGACAACAGGAGGTTGGTGGCACCTTAATTGGGTAGGACGGGTTTGTGGTAATGGCCGGAGTAGAATCGGTGGAATGGAATCAAATACAAACACATGGTTTGAAAAAAAAAAACACATGGTTTGATGCCATTCCATTGCTCTGTTCCAGCCATTATTATGAGCCATCCTCCCCTCAGCAGCCTCCACTGAGCCTGATTGAAGTAGCCTGGTTAAACAAGACTGAACTCAGCATTCACCGTTGTTTCACTTCATGAGTGCAGTGTTAGCCTGGTTAACCCAGATTTATGACAGAAGGGCCAGGTTACAGGTGGTACTAACTACTCACACTGGGATTGAAGTTTGAACTGCAGATTGAACTGGGCCATGTTCATTAGTGCACACCGTGGGAAAATGTTTTTCAACAGAAAACAAAAATAAGCATTTATTATTGGACAAGGCCGGATGGTACCTTCTGATTTCACTCCTTTTCTGACACTTTTCTTCCATTTTGTGCCTACTGAACATAAACCAGGTAACAGTGCCTGTTGTATGGGCATCTGCATGTGATGGCAGCCATGTGGCGCCCCCTAGGGGACGACTGCAATGTACTGTCAAATACGCGCATTGCCTGTCATGCTTGTTTCCTCACATCTCATGTCTTATTACGTTTACGTTTTTGTTTATTTAAATGTATATTTCCTGCTGTAGCAACCAAACTGTTCTACTGATGTATTGTATTGACAATGCACAGCACAGGAGGTTGATGGCACCTTAATTGGGCAGGACGGGCTCGTGGTAATGGCTGGAGCGGAATTGGTGGAATGGTATCAGATACATCAAACACATGGTTTCCATGTGTTTGATGCCATTCCATTTAGTCCATTCCAACCATTATTATGAGCCGTCCTCCCCTCAACAGCCTCCACTGATGTACAGTACAAATTGTATGTCATGTATTAAAGAATGAAATATATAAAGAATTGTACTATTCCATTATCAAGGTCTCTTGTACTTTTCTTGTCTCATAAGCTGCATTATGATTTTCTACGGTTCTCCCAAAGTGTGCTAGTAGCGTGCACTTGCACACATTCTCACATGGATTTAGCAATCGTGGAAACTCACTCCAGACAATTCTTACACCAATCACATGCTTTTAAATCCATGACCGGGAGTGTGTAAGTGCTGACTTCTTGAGAGGGCGGAGAATTGGGAGGCAGACTTGGTTGATTTATTTTAAAGGAATGCCGATCATTAAAATTGTTCCGCAAAATCCTTCCAATGTCCACCAGAGGGCGAATGTTCAGAGAGAAGAAACCATTTATCATAAATCAGCTCAGAGGGTGTGAAATGTTCTGAATGTTGCAAATAGAAAAAGAACAGAGCTGACAATTTCCTCTTCTGACAGACAATCATATCTGTTCAGCACGGAGGTTGATGTATCTGTTCTACGTGATACATTAGTCTGAAAGTTCTGTTGTTACACCCCCCCGAAAAGGTACTAGGTATCAGCTAATGATTAAGCTAATCAAGGCCCCCCACCACCCTCCTCCTGAAAAGGTACTAGGTATCAGCTAATGATTAAGCTAAGTAAGGCCCCCCACCACCCTCCTCCTGAAAAGGGACTAGGTAAAATGTAAATGTAAATGTATCAGCTAATGATTTCGCTAATCAAGTCCCCCCACCACCCTCCTCCTGAAAAGGTACTAGGTATCAGCTAATGATTTAGCTAATCAAGTCCCCCCACCACCCTCCTCCTGAAAAGGTACTAGGTATCAGCTAATGATTAAGCTAAGTAAGGCCCCCCACCACCCTCCTCCTGAAAAGGGACTAGGTATCAGCTAATGATTCAGCAAATCAAGTCCCCCCACCACCCTCCTCCTGAAAAGGTACTAGGTATCAGCTAATGATTAAGCTAATTAAGGCCCCCCACCACCCTCCTCCTGAAAAGGTACTAGGTAAAATGTAAATGTAAATGTATCAGCTAATGATTTCGCTAATCAAGTCCCCCCCACCACCCTCCTCCTGAAAAGGTACTAGGTATCAGCTAATGATCAGCTGTAGTGCCTTGCGATCAGAGGCCAAGCAGTTGCCATACCAGGCGGTGATGCAACCAGTCAGGATGCTCTCGATGGTGCAGCTGTAGAATTTTTTGAGGATCTGAGGACCCATGCCAAATCTTTTTAGTCTCCTGAGGGGGAATAGGCTTTGTCGTGCCCTCTTCACGACTGTCTTGGTGTGTTTGGACCATGATTAAGCTAATCAAGGCCCCCCACCACCCTCCTCCTGATAAATTACTAGGTATCAGCTAATGATTCAGCTAATCAAGTCCCCCCACCACCCTCCTCCTGAAAAGGTACTAGGTATCAGCTATTGATTAAGCTAATCAAGGCCCTCCACCACCCTCCTCCTGAAAAGGTACTAGGTATCAGCTAATGATTCAGCTAATCAAGTCCCCCCACCACCCTCCTCCTGAAAAGGTACTAGGTATCAGCTAATGATTCAGCTAATCAAGTCCCCACCACCCTCCTCCTGAAAAGTTACTAGGTATCGGCTAATGATTCAGCTAATCAAGTCCCCACCACCCTCCTCCTGAAAAGGTACTAGGTATCAGCTAATGATTCATCTAATCAAGGCCCCCCACCACACTCCTCCTGAAAAGGTACTAGGTATCAGCTAATGATTAAGCTAATCAAGGCCCCACCACCCTCCTTCTGAAAAAGTACTAGGTATCAGCAATGATTCAGCTAATCAAGTCCCCACCACCCACCTCCTGAAAAGGTATTAGGTATCAGCTAATGATTCAGCTAATCAAGTCCCCCCACCACCCTCCTCCTGAAAAGGTACTAGGTATCAGCTAATGATTAAGCTAATCAAGGCCCCCCACCACCCTCCTCCTGAAAAGGTACTAGGTATCAGCTAATGATTAAGCTAATCAAGGCCCCCCACCACCCTCCTCCTGATAAATTACTAGATATCAGCTAATGATTCAGCAAATCAAGTCCCCCCACCACCCTCCTCCTGAAAAGGAACTAGGTATCAGCTAATGATTCAGCAAATCAAGTCCCCCCACCACCCTCCTCCTGAAAAGGAACTAGGTATCAGCTAATGATTAAGCTAATCAAGGCCCCCCAACCACCCTCCTCCTGAAAAGTTACTAGGTATCGGCGAATGATTCAGCTAATCAAGTCCCCACCACCCTCCTCCTGAAAAGCTACTAGGTATCAGCTAATTATTCATCTAATCAAGGCCCCCCACCACACTCCTTCTGAAAAGGTACTAGGTATCAGCTAATGATTAAGCTAATCAAGGCCCCCCACCACCCTCCTCCTGAAAAGGTACTAGGTATCAGCTAATGATTCATCTAATCAAGGCCCCCCACCACCCTCCTCCTGAAAAGGTACTAGGTATCAGCTAATGATTAAGTTAATCAAGGCCCCCCACCACCCTCCTCCTGAAAAAGTACTAGGTATCAGCTAATACTTAAGCTAATCAAGTCTCCCCACCTCCTCCTGAAAAGGTACTAGGTATCAGCTAATGATTAAGCTAATCAAAGCCCCCCACCACCCTCCTCCTAAAAAGGTACTAGGTATCAGCTAATGATTAAGCTAATCAAGCCCCCACCACCCTCCTCCTGAAAAGGTACTAGGTATCAGCTAATGATTCAGCTAATCAAGTCCACCCACCACCCTCCTCTTGAAAAGGTACTAGGTATCAGCTAATGATTAAGCTAATCAAGGCCCCCCACCACCCTCCTCCTGAAAAGGTACTAGGTATCAGCTAATGATTCAGCTAATCAAGCCCCCCACCACCCTCCTCCTGAAAAGGTACTAGGTATCAGCTAATGATTCGTCTAATCAAGGCCCCCACCACCCTCCTCCTGAAAAGGTACTAGGTATCAGCTAATGATTAAGCTAATCAAGGCCCCCCCACCACCCTCCTCCTGATAAATTACTAGGTATCAGCTAATGATTCAGCTAATCAAGTCCCCCACCACCCTCCTCCTGAAAAGGTACTAGGTATCAGCTATTGATTAAGCTAATCAAGGCCCTCCACCACCCTCCTCCTGAAAAGGTACTAGGTATCAGCTAATGATTAAGCTAATCAAGGCCCCCCACCACCCTCCTCCTGAAAAGGTACTAGGTATCAGCTAATGATTCAGCTAATCAAGCCCCCACCACCCTCCTCCTGAAAAGGTACTAGGTATCAGCTAATGATTCAGCTAATCAAGGCCCCCCCACCACCCTCCTCCTGAAAAGTTACTAGGTATCGGCTAATGATTCAGCTAATCAAGTCCCCACCACCCTCCTCCTGAAAAGCTACTAGGTATCGGCTAATGATTCAGCTAATCAAGTCCCCACCACCCTCCTCCTGAAAAGTTACTAGGTATCGGCTAATGATTCAGCTAATCAAGTCCCCACCACCCTCCTCCTGAAAAGTTACTAGGTATCAGCTAATGATTAAGCTAATCAAGGCCCCACCACCCTCCTTCTGAAAAAGTACTAGGTATCAGCTAATGATTCAGCTAATCAAGTCCCCACCACCCACCTCCTGAATAGGTATTAGGTATCAGCTAATGATTCAGCTAATCAAGTCCCCCCACCACCCTCCTCCTGAAAAGGTACTAGGTATCAGCTAATGATTAAGCTAATCAAGGCCCCCCACCACCCTCCTCCTGAAAAGGTACTAGGTATCAGCTAATGATTCAGCTAATCAAGCCCCCCCACCACCACCCTCCTCCTGAAAAGGTACTAGGTATCAGCTAATGATTCAGCTAATCAAGCCCCCACCACCCTCCTCCTGAAAAGGTAGTAGTTATCAGCTAATGATTCATCTAATCAAGTCCCCCACCACCCTCCTCCTGAAAAGGTACTAGGTATCAGCTAATGATTAAGCTAATCAAGGCCCCCCACCACCCTCCTCCTGATAAATTACTAGGTATCAGCTAATGATTCAGCAAATCAAGTCCCCCCACCACCCTCCTCCTGAAAAGGAACTAGGTATCAGCTAATGATTCAGCAAATCAAGTCCCCCCACCACCCTCCTCCTGAAAAGGAACTAGGTATCAGCTAATGATTAAGCTAATCAAGGCCCCCCACCACCCTCCTCCTGAAAAGTTACTAGGTATCGGCGAATGATTCAGCTAATCAAGTCCCCACCACCCTCCTCCTGAAAAGCTACTAGGTATCAGCTAATTATTCATCTAATCAAGGCCCCCACCACACTCCTTCTGAAAAGGTACTAGGTATCAGCTAATGATTAAGCTAATCAAGGCCCCACCACCCTCCTTCTGAAAAAAGTACTAGGTATCAGCTAATGATTCAGCTAATCAAGTCCCCACCACCCTCCTCCTGAAAAGGTATTAGGTATCAGCTAATGATTAAGCTAATCAAGGCCCCCCACCACCCTCCTCCTGAAAAGGTACTAGGTATCAGCTAATGATTCATCTAATCAAGGCCCCCCCACCACCCTCCTCCTGAAAAGGTACTAGGTATCAGCTAATGATTAAGTTAATCAAGGTCCCCCACCACCCTCCTCCTGAAAAAGTACTAGGTATCAGCTAATACTTAAGCTAATCAAGTCTCCCCACCTCCTCCTGAAAAGGTACTAGGTATCAGCAATGATTAAGCTAATCAAAGCCCCCCACCACCCTCCTCCTAAAAAGGTACTAGGTATCAGCTAATGATTAAGCTAATCAAGTCCCCACCACCCTCCTCCTGAAAAGATACTAGGTATCAGCTAATGATTAATCTAATCAAGGCCCCCCACCACCCTCCTCCTGAAAAGGTACTAGGTATCGGCTAATGATTCAGCTAATCAAGCCCTCCCACCACCACCCTCCTCCTGAAAAGGTACTAGGTATCAGCTAATGATTCAGCTAATCAAGTCCCCCCACCACCCTCCTCTTGAAAATGTACTAGGTATCAGCTAATGATTAAGCTAATCAAGGCCCCCCACCACCCTCCTCCTGAAAAGGTACTAGGTATCAGCTATTGATTCAGCTAATCAAGCCCCCACCACCCTCCTCCTGAAAAGGTACTATGTATCAGCTAATGATTCGTCTAATCAAGGCCCCCCACCACCCTCCTCCTGAAAAGGTACTAGGTATCAGCTAATGATTAAGCTAATCAAGGCCCCCCACCACCCTCCTCCTGATAAATTACTAGGTATCAGCTAATGATTCAGCTAATCAAGTCCCCCCACCACCCTCCTCCTGAAAAGGTACTAGGTATCAGCTAATGATTCAGCAAATCAAGTCCCCCCACCACCCTCCTCCTGAAAAGGAACTAGGTATCAGCTAATGATTAAGCTAATCAAGGCCCCCCACCACCCTCCTCCTGAAAAGTTACTAGGTATCGGCGAATGATTCAGCTAATCAAGTCCCCACCACCCTCCTCCTGAAAAGCTACTAGGTATCAGCTAATTATTCATCTAATCAAGGCCCCCACCACACTCCTTCTGAAAAGGTACTAGGTATCAGCTAATGATTAAGCTAATCAAGGCCCCACCACCCTCCTTCTGAAAAAGTACTAGGTATCAGCTAATGATTCAGCTAATCAAGTCCCCACCACCCTCCTCCTGAAAAGGTATTAGGTATCAGCTAATGATTAAGCTAATCAAGGCCCCCCACCACCCTCCTCCTGAAAAGGTACTAGGTATCAGCTAATGATTCATCTAATCAAGGCCCCCCCACCACCCTCCTCCTGAAAAGGTACTAGGTATCAGCTAATGATTAAGTTAATCAAGGTCCCCCACCACCCTCCTCCTGAAAAAGTACTAGGTATCAGCTAATACTTAAGCTAATCAAGTCTCCCCACCTCCTCCTGAAAAGGTACTAGGTATCAGCTAATGATTCAGCTAATCAAGTCCCCACCACCCTCCTCCTAAAAAGGTATTAGGTATCAGCTAATGATTAAGCTAATCAAGGCCCCCCACCACCCTCCTCCTGAAAAGGTACTAGGTATCAGCTAATGATTCATCTAATCAAGGCCCCCCACCACCCTCCTCCTGAAAAGGTACTAGGTATCAGCTAATGATTAAGTTAATCAAGGTCCCCCACCACCCTCCTCCTGAAAAAGTACTAGGTATCAGCTAATACTTAAGCTAATCAAGTCTCCCCACCTCCTCCTGAAAAGGTACTAGGTATCAGCTAATGATTAAGCTAATCAAAGCCCCCCACCACCCTCCTCCTAAAAAGGTACTAGGTATCAGCTAATGATTAAGCTAATCAAGTCCCCACCACCCTCCTCCTGAAAAGATACTAGGTATCAGCTAATGATTCATCTAATCAAGGCCCCCCACCACCCTCCTCCTGAAAAGGTACTAGGTATCGGCTAATGATTCAGCTAATCAAGCCCTCCCACCACCACCCTCCTCCTGAAAAGGTACTAGGTATCAGCTAATGATTCAGCTAATCAAGTCCCCCCACCACCCTCCTCTTGAAAAGGTACTAGGTATCAGCTAATGATTAAGCTAATCAAGGCCCCCCACCACCCTCCTCCTGAAAAGGTACTAGGTATCAGCTATTGATTCAGCTAATCAAGCCCCCACCACCCTCCTCCTGAAAAGGTACTATGTATCAGCTAATGATTCGTCTAATCAAGGCCCCCCACCACCCTCCTCCTGAAAAGGTACTAGGTATCAGCTAATGATTAAGCTAATCAAGGCCCCCCACCACCCTCCTCCTGATAAATTACTAGGTATCAGCTAATGATTCAGCTAATCAAGTCCCCCCACCACCCTCCTCCTGAAAAGGTACTAGGTATCAGCTAATGATTCAGCAAATCAAGTCCCCCCACCACCCTCCTCCTGAAAAGGAACTAGGTATCAGCTAATGATTAAGCTAATCAAGTCCCCCCACCACCCTCCTCCTGAAAAGTTACTAGGTATCGGCGAATGATTCAGCTAATCAAGTCCCCACCACCCTCCTCCTGAAAAGCTACTAGGTATCAGCTAATTATTCATCTAATCAAGGCCCCCCACCACACTCCTTCTGAAAAGGTACTAGGTATCAGCTAATGATTAAGCTAATCAAGGCCCCACCACCCTCCTTCTGAAAAAAGTACTAGGTATCAGCTAATGATTCAGCTAATCAAGTCCCCACCACCCTCCTCCTGAAAAGGTATTAGGTATCAGCTAATGATTAAGCCAATCAAGGCCCCCCACCACCCTCCTCCTGAAAAGGTACTAGGTATCAGCTAATGATTCATCTAATCAAGGCCCCCCACCACCCTCCTCCTGAAAAGGTACTAGGTATCAGCTAATGATTAAGTTAATCAAGGTCCCCCACCACCCTCCTCCTGAAAAAGTACTAGGTATCAGCTAATACTTAAGCTAATCAAGTCTCCCCACCTCCTCCTGAAAAGGTACTAGGTATCAGCTAATGATTAAGCTAATCAAAGCCCCCCACCACCCTCCTCCTAAAAAGGTACTAGGTATCAGCTAATGATTAAGCTAATCAAGTCCCCACCACCCTCCTCCTGAAAAGATACTAGGTATCAGCTAATGATTCATCTAATCAAGGCCCCCCACCACCCTCCTCCTGAAAAGGTACTAGGTATCGGCTAATGATTCAGCTAATCAAGCCCTCCCACCACCACCCTCCTCCTGAAAAGGTACTAGGTATCAGCTAATGATTCAGCTAATCAAGTCCCCCCACCACCCTCCTCTTGAAAAGGTACTAGGTATCAGCTAATGATTAAGCTAATCAAGGCCCCCCACCACCCTCCTCCTGAAAAGGTACTAGGTATCAGCTATTGATTCAGCTAATCAAGCCCCCACCACCCTCCTCCTGAAAAGGTACTATGTATCAGCTAATGATTCGTCTAATCAAGGCCCCCCACCACCCTCCTCCTGAAAAGGTACTAGGTATCAGCTAATGATTAAGCTAATCAAGGCCCCCCACCACCCTCCTCCTGATAAATTACTAGGTATCAGCTAATGATTCAGCTAATCAAGTCCCCCCACCACCCTCCTCCTGAAAAGGTACTAGGTATCAGCTATTGATTAAGCTAATCAAGGCCCTCCACCACCCTCCTCCTGAAAAGGTACTAGGTATCAGCTAATGATTAAGCTAATCAAGGCCCCCCACCACCCTCCTCCTGAAAAGGTACTAGGTATCAGCTAATGATTCAGCTAATCAAGCCCCCCACCACCCTCCTCCTGAAAAGGTACTAGGTATCAGCTAATGATTCGTCTAATCAAGGCCCCCCACCACCCTCCTCCTGAAAAGGTACTAGGTATCAGCTAATGATTAAGCTAATCAAGGCCCCCCACCACCCTCCTCCTGATAAATTACTAGGTATCAGCTAATGATTCAGCTAATCAAGTCCCCCCACCACCCTCCTCCTGAAAAGGTACTAGGTATCAGCTATTGATTAAGCTAATCAAGGCCCTCCACCACCCTCCTCCTGAAAAGGTACTAGGTATCAGCTAATGATTCAGCTAATCAAGTCCCCCCACCACCCTCCTCCTGAAAAGGTACTAGGTATCAGCTAATGATTCAGCTAATCAAGTCCCCACCACCCTCCTCCTGAAAAGTTACTAGGTATCGGCTAATGATTCAGCTAATCAAGTCCCCACCACCCTCCTCCTGAAAAGCTACTAGGTATCGGCTAATGATTCAGCTAATCAAGTCCCCACCACCGTCCTCCTGAAAAGTTACTAGGTATCGGCTAATGATTCAGCTAATCAAGTCCCCACCACCCTCCTCCTGAAAAGTTACTAGGTATCAGCTAATGATTAAGCTAATCAAGGCCCCACCACCCTCCTTCTGAAAAAGTACTAGGTATCAGCTAATGATTCAGCTAATCAAGTCCTCACCACCCACCTCCTGAAAAGGTATTAGGTATCAGCTAATGATTCAGCTAATCAAGTCCCCCCACCACCCTCCTCCTGAAAAGGTACTAGGTATCAGCTAATGATTAAGCTAATCAAGGCCCCCCACCACCCTCCTCCTGAAAAGGTACTAGGTATCAGCTAATGATTCAGCTAATCAAGCCCCCCACCACCACCCTCCTCCTGAAAAGGTACTAGGTATCAGCTAATGATTCAGCTAATCAAGCCCCCACCACCCTCCTCCTGAAAAGGTACTAGGTATCAGCTAATGATTCATCTAATCAAGGCCCCCCACCACCCTCCTCCTGAAAAGGTACTAGGTATCAGCTAATGATTAAGCTAATCAAGGCCCCCCACCACCCTCCTCCTGAAAAGGAACTAGGTATCAGCTAATGATTAAGCTAATCAAGGCCCCCCACCACCCTCCTCCTGAAAAGTTACTAGGTATCGCGAATGATTCAGCTAATCAAGTCCCCACCACCCTCCTCCTGAAAAGCTACTAGGTATCAGCTAATTATTCATCTAATCAAGGCCCCCCACCACACTCCTTCTGAAAAGGTACTAGGTATCAGCTAATGATTAAGCTAATCAAGGCTCCACCACCCTCCTTCTGAAAAAGTACTAGGTATCAGCTAATGATTCAGCTAATCAAGTCCCCACCACCCTTCTCCTGAAAAGGTATTAGGTATCAGCTAATGATTAAGCTAATCAAGGCCCCCCACCACCCTCCTCCTGAAAAGGTACTAGGTATCAGCTAATGATTCATCTAATCAAGGCCCCCCCACCACCCTCCTCCTGAAAAGGTACTAGGTATCAGCTAATGATTAAGTTAATCAAGGTCCCCCACCACCCTCCTCCTGAAAAAGTACTAGGTATCAGCTAATACTTAAGCTAATCAAGTCTCCCCACCTCCTCCTGAAAAGGTACTAGGTATCAGCTAATGATTAAGCTAATCAAAGCCCCCCACCACCCTCCTCCTAAAAGGTACTAGGTATCAGCTAATGATTAAGCTAATCAAGTCCCCACCACCCTCCTCCTGAAAAGATACTAGGTATCAGCTAATGATTCATCTAATCAAGGCCCCCACCACCCTCCTCCTGAAAAGGTACTAGGTATCAGCTAATGATTCAGATAATCAAGTCCCCACCACCCTCCTCCTGAAAAGTTACTCAGGTATCGGCTAATGATTCAGCTAATCAAGTCCCCACCACCCTCCTCCTGAAAAGCTACTAGGTATCAGCTAATGATTCATCTAATCAAGGCCCCCCCACCACACTCCTCCTGAAAAGGTACTAGGTATCAGCTAATGATTAAGCTAATCAAGGCCCCACCACCCTCCTTCTGAAAAAGTACTAGGTATCAGCTAATGATTCAGCTAATCAAGTCCCCACCACCCACCTCCTGAAAAGGTATTAGGTATCAGCTAATGATTCAGCTAATCAAGTCCCCCCCCACCACCCTCCTCCTGAAAAGGTACTAGGTATCAGCTAATGATTCAGCTAATCAAGGCCCCCCACCACCCTCCTCCTGAAAAGGTACTAGGTATCAGCTAATGATTCAGCTAATCAAGCCCCCCACCACCACCCTCCTCCTGAAAAAGGTACTAGGTATCAGCTAATGATTCAGCTAATCAAGCCCCCACCACCCTCCTCCTGAAAAGGTACTAGGTATCAGCTAATGATTCATCTAATCAAGGCCCCCACCACCCTCCTCCTGAAAAGGTACTAGGTATCAGCTAATGATTAAGCTAATCAAGGCCCCCACCACCCTCCTCCTGATAAATTACTAGGTATCAGCTAATGATTCAGCTAATCAAGTCCCCCCACAACCCTCCTCCTGAAAAGGTACTAGGTATCAGCTATTGATTAAGCTAATCAAGGCCCTCCACCACCCTCCTCCTGAAAAGGTACTAGGTATCAGCTAATGATTCAGCAAATCAAGTCCCCCCACCACCCTCCTCCTGAAAAGGAACTAGGTATCAGCTAATGATTAAGCTAATCAAGGCCCCCCACCACCCTCCTCCTGAAAAGGTACTAGGTATCAGCTAATGATTCAGCTAATCAAGCCCCCCCACCACCACCCTCCTCCTGAAAAGGTACTAGGTATCAGCTAATGATTCAGCTAATCAAGCCCCCACCACCCTCCTCCTGAAAAGGTACTAGGTATCAGCTAATGATTCATCTAATCAAGGCCCCCCACCACCCTCCTCCTGAAAAGGTACTAGGTATCAGCTAATGATTAAGCTAATCAAGGCCCCCACCACCCTCCTCCTGAAAAGGAACTAGGTATCAGCTAATGATTAAGCTAATCAAGGCCCCCCACCACCCTCCTCCTGAAAAGTTACTAGGTATCGGCGAATGATTCAGCTAATCAAGTCCCCACCACCCTCCTCCTGAAAAGCTACTAGGTATCAGCTAATTATTCATCTAATCAAGGCCCCCCACCACACTCCTTCTGAAAAGGTACTAGGTATCAGCTAATGATTAAGCTAATCAAGGCTCCACCACCCTCCTTCTGAAAAAGTACTAGGTATCAGCTAATGATTCAGCTAATCAAGTCCCCACCACCCTTCTCCTGAAAAGGTATTAGGTATCAGCTAATGATTAAGCTAATCAAGGCCCCCCACCACCCTCCTCCTGAAAAGGTACTAGGTATCAGCTAATGATTCATCTAATCAAGGCCCCCCCACCACCCTCCTCCTGAAAAGGTACTAGGTATCAGCTAATGATTAAGCTAATCAAAGCCCCCCACCACCCTCCTCCTAAAAAGGTACTAGGTATCAGCTAATGATTAAGCTAATCAAGTCCCCACCACCCTCCTCCTGAAAAGATACTAGGTATCAGCTAATGATTCATCTAATCAAGGCCCCCCACCACCCTCCTCCTGAAAAGGTACTAGGTATCAGCTAATGATTCAGATAATCAAGTCCCCACCACCCTCCTCCTGAAAAGTTACTAGGTATCGGCTAATGATTCAGCTAATCAAGTCCCCACCACCCTCCTCCTGAAAAGCTACTAGGTATCAGCTAATGATTCATCTAATCAAGGCCCCCCACCACACTCCTCCTGAAAAGGTACTAGGTATCAGCTAATGATTAAGCTAATCAAGGCCCCACCACCCTCCTTCTGAAAAAGTACTAGGTATCAGCTAATGATTCAGCTAATCAAGTCCCCACCACCCACCTCCTGAAAAGGTATTAGGTATCAGCTAATGATTCAGCTAATCAAGTCCCCCACCACCCTCCTCCTGAAAAGGTACTAGGTATCAGCTAATGATTCAGCTAATCAAGGCCCCCCACCACCCTCCTCCTGAAAAGGTACTAGGTATCAGCTAATGATTCAGCTAATCAAGCCCCCCCACCACCACCCTCCTCCTGAAAAGGTACTAGGTATCAGCTAATGATTCAGCTAATCAAGCCCCCACCACCCTCCTCCTGAAAAGGTACTAGGTATCAGCTAATGATTCATCTAATCAAGGCCCCCCACCACCCTCCTCCTGAAAAGGTACTAGGTATCAGCTAATGATTAAGCTAATCAAGGCCCCCCACCACCCTCCTCCTGATAAATTACTAGGTATCAGCTAATGATTCAGCTAATCAAGTCCCCCACAACCCTCCTCCTGAAAAGGTACTAGGTATCAGCTATTGATTAAGCTAATCAAGGCCCTCCACCACCCTCCTCCTGAAAAGGTACTAAGGTATCAGCTAATGATTCAGCAAATCAAGTCCCCCCACCACCCTCCTCCTGAAAAGGAACTAGGTATCAGCTAATGATTAAGCTAATCAAGGCCCCCACCACCCTCCTCCTGAAAAGTTACTAGGTATCGGCGAATGATTCAGCTAATCAAGTCCCCACCACCCTCCTCCTGAAAAGCTACTAGGTATCAGCTAATTATTCATCTAATCAAGGCCCCCACCACACTCCTTCTGAAAAGGTACTAGGTATCAGCTAATGATTAAGCTAATCAAGGCCCCACCACCCTCCTTCTGAAAAAGTACTAGGTATCAGCTAATGATTCAGCTAATCAAGTCCCCACCACCCTCCTCCTGAAAAGGTATTAGGTATCAGCTAATGATTAAGCTAATCAAGGCCCCCCACCACCCTCCTCCTGAAAAGGTACTAGGTATCAGCTAATGATTCAGCTAATCAAGTCCCCCCACCACCCTCCTCCTGAAAAGGTACTAGGTATCAGCTAATGATTCATCTAATCAAGGCCCCCACCACCCTCCTCCTGAAAAGGTACTAGGTATCAGCTAATGATTAAGCTAATCAAGGCCCCCCACCACCCTCCTCCTGATAAATTACTAGGTATCAGCTAATGATTCAGCTAATCAAGTCCCCCCACAACCCTCCTCCTGAAAAGGTACTAGGTATCAGATATTGATTAAGCTAATCAAGGCCCTCCACCACCCTCCTCCTGAAAAGGTACTAGGTATCAGCTAATGATTCAGCAAATCAAGTCCCCCCACCACCCTCCTCCTGAAAAGGAACTAGGTATCAGCTAATGATTAAGCTAATCAAGGCCCCCACCACCCTCCTCCTGAAAAGTTACTAGGTATAGGCGAATGATTCAGCTAATCAAGTCCCCACCACCCTCCTCCTGAAAAGCTACTAGGTATCAGCTAATTATTCATCTAATCAAGGCCCCCCACCACACTCCTTCTGAAAAGGTACTAGGTATCAGCTAATGATTAAGCTAATCAAGGCCCCCCACCACCCTCCTCCTGATAAATTACTAGGTATCAGCTAATGATTCAGCTAATCAAGTCCCCCCACAACCCTCCTCCTGAAAAGGTACTAGGTATCAGCTATTGATTAAGCTAATCAAGGCCCTCCACCACCCTCCTCCTGAAAAGGTACTAGGTATCAGCTAATGATTCAGCAAATCAAGTCCCCCCACCACCCTCCTCCTGAAAAGGAACTAGGTATCAGCTAATGATTAAGCTAATCAAGGCCCCCACCACCCTCCTCCTGAAAAGGTACTAGGTATCAGCTAATGATTCAGCTAATCAAGCCCCCCCACCACCACCCTCCTCCTGAAAAGGTACTAGGTATCAGCTAATGATTCAGCTAATCAAGCCCCCACCACCCTCCTCCTGAAAAGGTACTAGGTATCAGCTAATGATTCATCTAATCAAGGCCCCCCACCACCCTCCTCCTGAAAAGGTACTAGGTATCAGCTAATGATTAAGCTAATCAAGGCCCCCCACCACCCTCCTCCTGAAAAGGAACTAGGTATCAGCTAATGATTAAGCTAATCAAGGCCCCCCACCACCCTCCTCCTGAAAAGTTACTAGGTATCGGCGAATGATTCAGCTAATCAAGTCCCCACCACCCTCCTCCTGAAAAGCTACTAGGTATCAGCTAATTATTCATCTAATCAAGGCCCCCCACCACACTCCTTCTGAAAAGGTACTAGGTATCAGCTAATGATTAAGCTAATCAAGGCTCCACCACCCTCCTTCTGAAAAAGTACTAGGTATCAGCTAATGATTCAGCTAATCAAGTCCCCACCACCCTTCTCCTGAAAAGGTATTAGGTATCAGCTAATGATTAAGCTAATCAAGGCCCCCACCACCCTCCTCCTGAAAAGGTACTAGGTATCAGCTAATGATTCATCTAATCAAGGCCCCCCCACCACCCTCCTCCTGAAAAGGTACTAGGTATCAGCTAATGATTAAGTTAATCAAGGTCCCCCACCACCCTCCTCCTGAAAAAGTACTAGGTATCAGCTAATACTTAAGCTAATCAAGTCTCCCCACCTCCTCCTGAAAAGGTACTAGGTATCAGCTAATGATTAAGCTAATCAAAGCCCCCCACCACCCTCCTCCTAAAAAGGTACTAGGTATCAGCTAATGATTAAGCTAATCAAGTCCCCACCACCCTCCTCCTGAAAAGATACTAGGTATCAGCTAATGATTCATCTAATCAAGGCCCCCCACCACCCTCCTCCTGAAAAGGTACTAGGTATCAGCTAATGATTCAGATAATCAAGTCCCCACCACCCTCCTCCTGAAAAGTTACTAGGTATCGGCTAATGATTCAGCTAATCAAGTCCCCACCACCCTCCTCCTGAAAAGCTACTAGGTATCAGCTAATGATTCATCTAATCAAGGCCCCCCACACACTCCTCCTGAAAAGGTACTAGGTATCAGCTAATGATTAAGCTAATCAAGGCCCCACCACCCTCCTTCTGAAAAAGTACTAGGTATCAGCTAATGATTCAGCTAATCAAGTCCCCACCACCCACCTCCTGAAAAGGTATTAGGTATCAGCTAATGATTCAGCTAATCAAGTCCCCCCCCACCACCCTCCTCCTGAAAAGGTACTAGGTATCAGCTAATGATTCAGCTAATCAAGGCCCCCACCACCCTCCTCCTGAAAAGGTACTAGGTATCAGCTAATGATTCAGCTAATCAAGCCCCCCACCACCACCCTCCTCCTGAAAAGGTACTAGGTATCAGCTAATGATTCAGCTAATCAAGCCCCCACCACCCTCCTCCTGAAAAGGTACTAGGTATCAGCTAATGATTCATCTAATCAAGGCCCCCACCACCCTCCTCCTGAAAAGGTACTAGGTATCAGCTAATGATTAAGCTAATCAAGGCCCCCACCACCCTCCTCCTGATAAGTTACTAGGTATCAGCTAATGATTCAGCTAATCAAGTCCCCCCACAACCCTCCTCCTGAAAAGGTACTAGGTATCAGCTATTGATTAAGCTAATCAAGGCCCTCCACCACCCTCCTCCTGAAAAGGTACTAGGTATCAGCTAATGATTCAGCAAATCAAGTCCCCCCCACCACCCTCCTCTGAAAAGGAACTAGGTATCAGCTAATGATTAAGCTAATCAAGGCCCCCACCACCCTCCTCCTGAAAAGTTACTAGGTATCGGCGAATGATTCAGCTAATCAAGTCCCCACCACCCTCCTCCTGAAAAGCTACTAGGTATCAGCTAATTATTCATCTAATCAAGGCCCCCCACCACACTCCTTCTGAAAAGGTACTAGGTATCAGCTAATGATTAAGCTAATCAAGGCCCCACCACCCTCCTTCTGAAAAAGTACTAGGTATCAGCTAATGATTCAGCTAATCAAGTCCCCACCACCCTCCTCCTGAAAAGGTATTAGGTATCAGCTAATGATTAAGCTAATCAAGGCCCCCCACCACCCTCCTCCTGAAAAGGTACTAGGTATCAGCTAATGATTCAGCTAATCAAGTCCCCCCACCACCCTCCTCCTGAAAAGGTACTAGGTATCAGCTAATGATTCATCTAATCAAGGCCCCCCCACCACCCTCCTCCTGAAAAGGTACTAGGTATCAGCTAATGATTAAGTTAATCAAGGCCCCCACCACCCTCCTCCTGATAAATTACTAGGTATCAGCTAATGATTCAGCTAATCAAGTCCCCCCACAACCCTCCTCCTGAAAAGGTACTAGGTATCAGATATTGATTAAGCTAATCAAGGCCCTCCACCACCCTCCTCCTGAAAAGGTACTAGGTATCAGCTAATGATTCAGCAAATCAAGTCCCCCCACCACCCTCCTCCTGAAAAGGAACTAGGTATCAGCTAATGATTAAGCTAATCAAGGCCCCCCACCACCCTCCTCCTGAAAAGTTACTAGGTATAGGCGAATGATTCAGCTAATCAAGTCCCCACCACCCTCCTCCTGAAAAGCTACTAGGTATCAGCTAATTATTCATCTAATCAAGGCCCCCCACCACACTCCTTCTGAAAAGGTACTAGGTATCAGCTAATGATTAAGCTAATCAAGGCCCCCCACCACCCTCCTCCTGATAAATTACTAGGTATCAGCTAATGATTCAGCTAATCAAGTCCCCCCACAACCCTCCTCCTGAAAAGGTACTAGGTATCAGCTATTGATTAAGCTAATCAAGGCCCTCCACCACCCTCCTCCTGAAAAGGTACTAGGTATCAGCTAATGATTCAGCAAATCAAGTCCCCCCACCACCCTCCTCCTGAAAAGGAACTAGGTATCAGCTAATGATTAAGCTAATCAAGGCCCCCCACCACCCTCCTCCTGAAAAGTTACTAGGTATCGGCGAATGATTCAGCTAATCAAGTCCCCACCACCCTCCTCCTGAAAAGCTACTAGGTATCAGCTAATTATTCATCTAATCAAGGCCCCCACCACACTCCTTCTGAAAGGTACTAGGTATCAGCTAATGATTAAGCTAATCAAGGCCCCACCACCCTCCTTCTGAAAAAGTACTAGGTATCAGCTAATGATTCAGCTAATCAAGTCCCCACCACCCTCCTCCTGAAAAGGTATTAGGTATCAGCTAATGATTAAGCTAATCAAGGCCCCCACCACCCTCCTCCTGAAAAGGTACTAGGTATCAGCTAATGATTCAGCTAATCAAGTCCCCCCACCACCCTCCTCCTGAAAAGGTACTAGGTATCAGCTAATGATTCATCTAATCAAGGCCCCCCACCACCCTCCTCCTGAAAAGGTACTAGGTATCAGCTAATGATTAAGCTAATCAAGGCCCCCCACCACCCTCCTCCTGATAAATTACTAGGTATCAGCTAATGATTCAGCTAATCAAGTCCCCCCACAACCCTCCTCCTGAAAAGGTACTAGGTATCAGATATTGATTAAGCTAATCAAGGCCCTCCACCACCCTCCTCCTGAAAAGGTACTAGGTATCAGCTAATGATTCAGCAAATCAAGTCCCCCACCACCCTCCTCCTGAAAAGGAACTAGGTATCAGCTAATGATTAAGCTAATCAAGGCCCCCCACCACCCTCCTCCTGAAAAGTTACTAGGTATAGGCGAATGATTCAGCTAATCAAGTCCCCACCACCTCCTCCTGAAAAGCTACTAGGTATCAGCTAATTATTCATCTAATCAAGGCCCCCACCACACTCCTTCTGAAAAGGTACTAGGTATCAGCTAATGATTAAGCTAATCAAGGCCCCCACCACCCTCCTTCTGAAAAAGTACTAGGTATCAGCTAATGGTTCAGCTAATCAAGTCCCCCACCACCCTCCTCCTGAAAAGGTATTAGGTATCAGCTAATGATTAAGCTAATCAAGGCCCCCACCACCCTCCTCCTGAAAAGGTACTAGGTATCAGCTAATGATTCAGCTAATCAAGTCCCCCCACCACCCTCCTCCTGAAAAGGTACTAGGTATCAGCTAATGATTCAGCTAATCAGGTCCCCACCACCCTCCTCCTGAAAAGGTACTAGGTATCGGCTAATGATTCAGCTAATCAAGTCTCCACCACCCACCTCCTGAAAAGGTACTAGGTATCAGCTAATGATTCAGCTAATCAAGCCCCCCCACCACCACCCTCCTCCTGAAAAGGTGCTAGGTATCAGCTAATGATTCAGCTAATCAAGTCCCCCCACCACCCTCCTCCTGAAAAGGTACTAGGTATCAGCTAATGATTCGGCTAATCAATTCCCCCCACCACCCTCCTCCTGAAAAGGTACTAGGTATCAGCTAATGATTCAGCTAATCAAGTCCCCCCACCACCCTCCTCCTGAAAAGGTACTAGGTATCATCTAATGATTCAGCTAATCAAGTCCCCACCACCCTCCTCCTGAAAAGGTACTAGGTATCAGCTAATGATTAAGCTAATCAAGGCTCCCCACCACCCTCCTCCTGAAAAGTTACTAGGTATCAGCTAATGATTAAGCTAATCATGGCCCCACCACCCTCCTTCTGAAAAAGTACTAGGTATCAGCTAATGATTCAGCTAATCAAGTCCCCACCACCCTCCTCCTAAAAAGGTACTAGGTATCAGCTAATGATTAAATTAATCAAGGCCCCCCACCACCCTCCTCCTGAAAAGGTACTAGGTATCAGCTATTGATTCAGCTAATCAAGTCCCCACCACCCTCCTCCTGAAAAGGTACTAGGTATCAGCTAATGATTCAGCTAATCAAGTCCCCACCACCCTCCTCCTGAAAAGGTACTAGGTATCGGCTAATGATTCAGCTAATCAAGTCCCCACCACCCACCTCCTGAAAAAGTACTAGGTATCAGCTAATGATTCAGCTAATCAAGCCCCCCCACCACCACCCTCCTCCTGAAAAGGTGGTAGTTATCAGCCAATGATTCAGCTAATCAAGGCCCCCCACCACCCTCCTCCTGAAAAGTTACTAGGTATCGGCTAATGATTCAGCTAATCAAGTCCCCACCACACTCCTCCTGAAAAGCTACTAGGTATCAGCTAATGATTCATCTAATCAAGGCCCCCCACCACACTCCTCCTGAAAAGGTACTAGGTATCAGCTAATGATTAAGCTAATCAAGGCCCCACCACCCTCCTTCTGAAAAAGTACTAGGTATCAGCTAATGATTCAGCTAATCAAGTCCCCACCACCCACCTCCTGAAAAGGTATTAGGTATCAGCTAATGATTCAGCTAATCAAGTCCCCCCACCACCCTCCTCCTGAAAAGGTACTAGGTATCAGCTAATGATTCAGCTAATCAAGCCCCCCCACCACCACCCTCCTCCTGAAAAGGTACTAGGTATCAGCTAATGATTCAGCTAATCAAGTCCCCCCACCACCCTCCTCCTGAAAAGGTACTAGGTATCATCTAATGATTCAGCTAATCAAATCCCCACCACCCTCCTCCTGAAAAGGTACTAGGTATCAGCTAATGATTAAGCTAATCAAGGCTCCCCCACCACCCTCCTCCTGAAAAGTTACTAGGTATCAGCTAATGATTAAGCTAATCATGGCCCCACCACCCTCCTTCTGAAAAAGTACTAGGTATCAGCTAATGATTCAGCTAATCAAGTCCCCACCACCCTCCTCCTAAAAAGGTACTAGGTATCAGCTAATGATTAAATTAATCAAGGCCCCCACCACCCTCCTCCTGAAAAGGTACTAGGTATCAGCTAATGATTCAGCTAATCAAGTCCCCACCACCCTCCTCCTGAAAAGGTACTAGGTATCAGCTAATGATTCAGCTAATCAAGTCCCCACCACCCTCCTCCTGAAAAGGTACTAGGCATCGGCTAATGATTCAGCTAATCAAGTCCCCACCACCCACCTCCTGAAAAGTACTAGGTATCAGCTAATGATTCAGCTAATCAAGCCCCCCCCACCACCACCCTCCTCCTGAAAAGGTGCTAGTTATCAGCCAATGATTCAGCTAATCAAGGCCCCCCACCACCCTCCTCCTGAAAAGTTACTAGGTATCGCTAATGATTCAGCTAATCAAGTCCCCACCACCCTCCTCCTGAAAAGCTACTAGGTATCAGCTAATGATTCATCTAATCAAGGCCCCCACCACACTCCTCCTGAAAAGGTACTAGGTATCAGCTAATGATTAAGCTAATCAAGGCCCCACCACCCTCCTTCTGAAAAAGTACTAGGTATCAGCTAATGATTCAGCTAATCAAGTCCCCACCACCCACCTCCTGAAAAGGTATTAGGTATCAGCTAATGATTCAGCTAATCAAGTCCCCCCACCGCCCTCCTCCTGAAAAGGTACTAGGTATCAGCTAATGATTCAGCTAATCAAGCCCCCCCACCACCACCCTCCTCCTGAAAAGGTACTAGGTATCAGCTAATGATTCAGCTAATCAAGCCCCCACCACCCTCCTCCTGAAAAGGTACTAGGTATCAGCTAATGATTCATCTAATCAAGGCCCCCCACCACCCTCCTCCTGAAAAGGTACTAGGTATCAGCTAATGATTAAGCTAATCAAGGCCCCCCACCACCCTCCTCCTAATAATTTACTAGGTATCAGCTAATGATTCAGCTAATCAAGTCCCCCCACCACCCTCCTCCTGAAAAGGTACTAGGTATCAGCTATTGATTAAGCTAATCAAGGCCCTCCACCACCCTCCTCCTGAAAAGGTACTAGGTATCAGCTAATGATTCAGCAAATGAAGTCCCCCCACCACCCTCCTCCTGAAAAGGAACTAGGTATCAGCTAATGATTAAGCTAATCAAGGACCCCCACCACCCTCCTCCTGAAAAGTTACTAGGTATCGGCAAATGATTCAGCTAATCAAGTCCCCACCACCCTCCTCCTGAAAAGCTACTAGGTATCAGCTAATTATTCATCTAATCAAGGCCCCCCACCACACTCCTTCTGAAAAGGTACTAGGTATCAGCTAATGATTAAGCTAATCAAGGCCCCACCACCCTCCTTCTGAAAAAGTACTAGGTATCAGCTAATGATTCAGCTAATCAAGTCCCCACCACCCTCCTCCTGAAAAGGTATTAGGTATCAGCTAATGATTAAGCTAATCAAGGCCCCCCACCACCCTCCTCCTGAAAAGGTACTAGGTATCAGCTAATGATTCAGCTAATCAAGTCCCCCCACCACCCTCCTCCTGAAAAGGTACTAGGTATCAGCTAATGATTCAGCTAATCAAGTCCCCACCACCCTCCTCCTGAAAAGGTACTAGGTATCGGCTAATGATTCAGCTAATCAAGTCCCCACCACCCACCTCCTGAAAAGGTACTAGGTATCAGCTAATGATTCAGCTAATCAAGCCCCCCCACCACCACCCTCCTCCTGAAAAGGTACTAGGTATCAGCTAATGATTCAGCTAATCAAGCCCCCACCACCCTCCTCCTGAAAAGGTACTAGGTATCAGCTAATGATTCAGCTAATCAAGTCCCCCACCACCCTCCTCCTGAAAAGGTACTAGGTATCAGCTAATGATTCAGCTAATCAAGTCCCCCCACCACCCTCCTCCTGAAAAGGTACTAGGTATCATCTAATGATTCAGCTAATCAAGTCCCCACCACCCTCCTCCTGAAAAGGTACTAGGTATCAGCTAATGATTAAGCTAATCAAGGCTCCCCACCACCCTCCTCCTGAAAAGTTACTAGGTATCAGCTAATGATTAAGCTAATCATGGCCCCACCACCCTCCTTCTGAAAAAGTACTAGGTATCAGCTAATGATTCAGCTAATCAAGTCCCCACCACCCTCCTCCTAAAAAGGTACTAGGTATCAGCTAATGATTAAATTAATCAAGGCCCCCCACCACCCTCCTCCTGAAAAGGTACTAGGTATCAGCTAATGATTCAGCTAATCAAGTCCCCACCACCCTCCTCCTGAAAAGGTACTAGGTATCAGCTAATGATTCAGCTAATCAAGTCCCCACCACCCTCCTCCTGAAAAGGTACTAGGCATCGGCTAATGATTCAGCTAATCAAGTCCCCACCACCCACCTCCTGAAAAAGTACTAGGTATCAGCTAATGATTCAGCTAATCAAGCCCCCCCACCACCACCCTCCTCCTGAAAAGGTGCTAGTTATCAGCCAATGATTCAGCTAATCAAGGCCCCCCACCACCCTCCTCCTGAAAAGTTACTAGGTATCGGCTAATGATTCAGCTAATCAAGTCCCCACCACCCTCCTCCTGAAAAGCTACTAGGTATCAGCTAATGATTCATCTAATCAAGGCCCCCCACCACACTCCTCCTGAAAAGGTACTAGGTATCAGCTAATGATTAAGCTAATCAAGGCCCCACCACCCTCCTTCTGAAAAAGTACTAGGTATCAGCTAATGATTCAGCTAATCAAGTCCCCACCACCCACCTCCTGAAAAGGTATTAGGTATCAGCTAATGATTCAGCTAATCAAGTCCCCCCACCGCCCTCCTCCTGAAAAGGTACTAGGTATCAGCTAATGATTCAGCTAATCAAGCCCCCCACCACCACCCTCCTCCTGAAAAGGTACTAGGTATCAGCTAATGATTCAGCTAATCAAGCCCCCACCACCCTCCTCCTGAAAAGGTACTAGGTATCAGCTAATGATTCATCTAATCAAGGCCCCCACCACCCTCCTCCTGAAAAGGTACTAGGTATCAGCTAATGATTAAGCTAATCAAGGCCCCCCACCACCCTCCTCCTGATAAATTACTAGGTATCAGCTAATGATTCAGCTAATCAAGTCCCCCACCACCCTCCTCCTGAAAAGGTACTAGGTATCAGCTATTGATTAAGCTAATCAAGGCCCTCCACCACCCTCCTCCTGAAAAGGTACTAGGTATCAGCTAATGATTCAGCAAATGAAGTCCCCCCACCACCCTCCTCCTGAAAAGGAACTAGGTATCAGCTAATGATTAAGCTAATCAAGGACCCCCACCACCCTCCTCCTGAAAAGTTACTAGGTATCGGCAAATGATTCAGCTAATCAAGTCCCCACCACCCTCCTCCTGAAAAGCTACTAGGTATCAGCTAATTATTCATCTAATCAAGGCCCCCCACCACACTCCTTCTGAAAAGGTACTAGGTATCAGCTAATGATTAAGCTAATCAAGGCCCCACCACCCTCCTTCTGAAAAAGTACTAGGTATCAGCTAATGATTCAGCTAATCAAGTCCCGACCACCCTCCTCCTGAAAAGGTATTAGGTATCAGCTAATGATTAAGCTAATCAAGGCCCCCACCACCCTCCTCCTGAAAAGGTACTAGGTATCAGCTAATGATTCAGCTAATCAAGTCCCCCACCACCCTCCTCCTGAAAAGGTACTAGGTATCAGCTAATGATTCAGCTAATCAAGTCCCCACCACCCTCCTCCTGAAAAGGTACTAGGTATCGCTAATGATTCAGCTAATCAAGTCCCCCACCACCCACCTCCTGAAAAGGTACTAGGTATCAGCTAATGATTCAGCTAATCAAGCCCCCCACCACCACCCTCCTCCTGAAAAGGTACTAGGTATCAGCTAATGATTCAGCTAATCAAGCCCCCCACCACCCTCCTCCTGAAAAGGTACTAGGTATCAGCTAATGATTCAGCTAATCAAGTCCCCCCACCACCCTCCTCCTGAAAAGGTACTAGGTATCAGCTAATGATTCAGCTAATCAAGTCCCCCCACCACCCTCCTCCTGAAAAGGTACTAGGTATCAGCTAATGATTCAGCTAATCAAGTCCCCACCACCCTCCTCCTGAAAAGGTACTAGGTATCAGCTAATGATTAAGCTAATCAAGGCGCCCCACCACCCTCCTCCTGAAAAGTTACTAGGTATCAGCTAATGATTAAGCAAATCATGGCCCCACCACCCTCCTTCTGAAAAAGTAATAGGTATCAGCTAATGATTCAGCTAATCAAGTCCCCACCACCCTCCTCCTAAAAAGGTACTAGGTATCAGCTAATGATTAAATTAATCAAGGCCCCCACCACCCTCCTCCTGAAAAGGTACTAGGTATCAGCTAATGATTCAGCTAATCAAGTCCCCACCACCCTCCTCCTGAAAAGGTACTAGGTATCAGCTAATGATTCAGCTAATCAAGTCCCCACCACCCTCCTCCTGAAAAGGTACTAGGTATCGGCTAATGATTCAGCTAATCAAGTCCCCACCACCCACCTCCTGAAAAAGTACTAGGTATCAGCTTATGATTCAGCTAATCAAGCCCCCCCACCACCACCCTCCTCCTGAAAAGGTACTAGGTATTGGCTAATAATTCAGATAATCAAGTCCCCACCACCCTCCTCATGAAAAGGTACTAGGTATCAGCTAATGATTCAGCTAATCAAGTCCCCCCACCACCCTCCTCCTGAAAAGGTACTAGGTATCAGCTAATGATTCAGCTAATCAAGTCCCCACCACCCACCTCCTGAAAAGGTATTAGGTATCAGCTAATGATTCAGCTAATCAAGTCCCCCACCACCCTCCTCCTGAAAAGGTACTAGGTATCAGCTAATGATTCAGCTAATCAAGCCCCCCCACCACCACCCTCCTCCTGAAAAGGTACTAGGTATCAGCTAATGATTCAGCTAATCAAGCCCCCACCACCCTCCTCCTGAAAAGGTACTAGGTATCAGCTAATGATTCATCTAATCAAGGCCCCCCACCACCCTCCTCCTGAAAAGGTACTAGGTATCAGCTAATGATTAAGCTAATCAAGGCCCCCACCACCCTCCTCCTGATAAATTACTAGGTATCAGCTAATGATTCAGCTAATCAAGTCCCCCCACCACCCTCCTCCTGAAAAGGTACTAGGTATCAGCTATTGATTAAGCTAATCAAGGCCCTCCACCACCCTCCTCCTGAAAAGGTACTAGGTATCAGCTAATGATTCAGCAAATCAAGTCCCCCCACCACCCTCCTCCTGAAAAGGAACTAGGTATCAGCTAATGATTAAGCTAATCAAGGCCCCCCACCACCCTCCTCCTGAAAAGTTACTAGGTATCGGCGAATGATTCAGCTAATCAAGTCCCCACCACCCTCCTCCTGAAAAGCTACTAGGTATCAGCTAATTATTCATCTAATCAAGGCCCCCCACCACACTCCTTCTGAAAAGGTACTAGGTATCAGCTAATGATTAAGCTAATCAAGGCCCCACCACCCTCCTTCTGAAAAAGTACTAGGTATCAGCTAATGATTCAGCTAATCAAGTCCCCACCACCCTCCTCCTGAAAAGGTATTAGGTATCAGCTAATGATTAAGCTAATCAAGGCCCCCACCACCCTCCTCCTGAAAAGGTACTAGGTATCAGCTAATGATTCAGCTAATCAAGTCCCCCCACCACCCTCATCCTGAAAAGGTACTAGGTATCAGCTAATGATTCAGCTAATCAAGTCCCCACCACCCTCCTCCTGAAAAGGTACTAGGTATCGGCTAATGATTCAGCTAATCAAGTCCCCACCACCCACCTCCTGAAAAGGTACTAGGTATCAGCTAATGATTCAGCTAATCAAGCCCCCCCACCACCACCCTCCTCCTGAAAAGGTACTAGGTATCAGCTAATGATTCAGCTAATCAAGCCCCCACCACCCTCCTCCTGAAAAGGTACTAGGTATCAGCTAATGATTCAGCTAATCAAGTCCCCCCACCACCCTCCTCCTGAAAAGGTACTAGGTATCAGCTAATGATTCAGCTAATCAAGTCCCCCCACCACCCTCCTCCTGAAAAGGTACTAGGTATCAGCTAATGATTCAGCTAATCAAGTCCCCACCACCCTCCTCCTGAAAAGGTACTAGGTATCAGCTAATGATTAAGCTAATCAAGGCTCCCCACCACCCTCCTCCTGAAAAGTTACTAGGTATCAGCTAATGATTAAGCTAATCATGGCCCCACCACCCTCCTTCTGAAAAGTAATAGGTATCAGCTAATGATTCAGCTAATCAAGTCCCCACCACCCTCCTCCTAAAAAGGTAATAGGTATCAGCTAATGATTAAATTAATCAAGGCCCCCCACCACCCTCCTCCTGAAAAGGTACTAGGTATCAGCTAATGATTCAGCTAATCAAGTCCCCACCACCCTCCTCCTGAAAAGGTACTAGGTATCAGCTAATGATTCAGCTAATCAAGTCCCCACCACCCTCCTCCTGAAAAGGTACTAGGTATCGGCTAATGATTCAGCTAATCAAGTCCCCACCACCCACCTCCTGAAAAAGTACTAGGTATCAGCTTATGATTCAGCTAATCAAGCCCCCCCACCACCACCCTCCTCCTGAAAAGGTGCTAGGTATCAGCCAATGATTCAGCTAATCAAGGCCCCCCACCACCCTCCTCCTGAAAAGGTACTAGGTATCGGCTAATAATTCAGCTAATCAAGTCCCCACCACCCTCCTCATGAAAAGGTACTAGGTATCAGCTAATGATTCAGCTAATCAAGTCCCCCCACCACCCTCCTCCTGAAAAGGTACTAGGTATCAGCTAATGATTCAGCTAATCAAGTTCCCACCACCCTCCTCCTGAAAAGGTACTAGGTATCAGCTAATGATTAAGCTAATCAAGGCCCTCCACCACCCTCCTCCTGAAAAGGTACTAGGTATCAGCTAATGATTCAGCTAATCAAGTCCCCCCACCACCCTCCTCCTGAAAAGGTACTAGGTATCAGCTAATGATTCAGCTAATCAAGTCCCCACCACCCTCCTCCTGAAAAGGTACTAGGTATCAGCTAATGATTAAGCTAATCAAGGCCCCCCACCACCCTCCTCCTGAAAAAGTACTAGGTATCAGCTAATGATTCAGCTAATCAAGTCCCCACCACCCTCCTCCTGAAAAGGTACAAGTTATCAGCTAATGATTAAGATAATCAAGGCCCCCCACCACCCTCTTCCTGAAAAAGTACTAGGTATCAGCTAATGATTCAGCTAATCAAGTCCCCACCACCCTCCTCCTGAAAAGGTACTAGGTATCAGCTAATGATTAAGCTAATCAAGGCCCTCCACCACCCTCCTCCTGAAAAGGTACTAGATATCAGCTAATGATTCAGTTAATCAAGTCCCCCCTCCACCCTCCTCCTGAAAAGGTACTAGGTATCAGCTAATGATTCAGCAAATCAAGCACCCCCACCACCACCCTCCTCCTGAAAAGGTACTAGGTATCAGCTAATGATTCAGCTAATCAAGTCCCCCCACCACCCTCCTCCTGAAAAGGTACTAGGTATCAGCTAATAATTAAGCTAATCAAGGCCCCCCACCACCCTCCTCCTGAAAATGTACTAGGTATCAGCTAATGATTCAGTTAATCAAGTCCCCACCACCCTCCTCCTGAAAAGGTACTAGGTATCAGCTAATGATTCAGCTAATCAAGGCCCCCCACCACCCTACTCCTGAAAAGGTACTAGGTATCAGCTAATGATTCAGCTAATCAAGTCCCCCCACCACCCTCCTCCTGAAAAGGTACTAGGTATCAGCTAATGATTCAGCTAATCAAGTCCCCACCACCCTCCTCCTGAAAAGGTACTAGGTATCAGCTAATGATTAAGCTAATCAAGGACCCCCCACCACCCTCCTCCTGAAAAGGTACTAGGTATTGGCTAATGATTCAGCTAATCAAGTCCCCACCACCCTCCTCCTGAAAAGGTACTAGGTATCAGCTAATGATTCAGCTAATCAAGTCCCCACCACCCTCCTCCTGAAAAGGTACTAGGTATCAGCTAATGATTAAGCTAATCAAGGACCCCCACCACCCTCCTCCTGAAAAGGTACTAGGTATTGGCTAATGATTCAGCTAATCAAGTCCCCCACCACCCTCCTCCTGAAAAGGTACTAGGTATCAGCTAACGATTCAGCTAATCAAGGCCCCCCACCACCCTCCTCCTGAAAAAGTACTAGGTATCAGCTAATGATTCAGCTAATCAAGTCCCCACCACCCTCCTCCTGAAAAAGTACTAGGTATCAGCTAATGATTCAGCTAATCAAGTCCCCACCACCCTCCTCCTGAAAAGGTACTAGGTATCAGCTAATGATTAAGCTAATCAAGGCCCCCCACAACCCTCCTCCTGAAAAGGTACTAGGTATCAGCTAATGATTCAGCTAATCAAGTCCCCACCACCCTCCTCCTGAAAATGTACTAGGTATCAGCTAATGATTAAGCTAATCAAGGCCCCCCACCACCCTCCTCCTGAAAATGTACTAGGTATCAGCTAATGTTTCAGCTAATCAAGTCCCCACCACCCTTCTCCTGAAAAGGTACTAGGTATCAGCTAATGATTAAGCTAATCAAGGCCCCCCACCACCCTCCTCCTGAAAAGGTACTAGGTATCAGCTAATGATTCAGCTAATCAAGTCCCCACCACCCTCCTCCTGAAAAGGTACTAGGTATCAGCTAATGATTAAGCTAATCAAGGACCCCCACCACCCTCCTCCTGAAAAGGTACTAGGTATTGGCTAATGATTCAGCTAATCAAGTCCCCACCACCCTCCTCCTGAAAAGGTACTAGGTATCAGCTAACGATTCAGCTAATCAAGGCCCCCCACCAACCTCCTCCTGAAAAAGTACTAGGTATCAGCTAATGATTAAGCTAATCAAGGACCCCCACCACCCTCCTCCTGAAAAGGTACTAGGTATTGGCTAATGATTCAGCTAATCAAGTCCCCACCACCCTCCTCCTGAAAAGGTACTAGGTATCAGCTAACGATTCAGCTAATCAAGGCCCCCCACCAACCTCCTCCTGAAAAAGTACTAGGTATCAGCTAATGATTCAGCTAATCAAGTCCCCACCACCCTCCTCCTGAAAAAGTACTAGGTATCAGCTAATGATTCAGCTAATCAAGTACCCACCACCCTCCTCCTGAAAAGGTACTAGGTATCAGCTAATGATTAAGCTAATCAAGGCCCCCCACCACCCTCCTCCTGAAAAGGTACTAGGTATCAGCTATTGATTCAGCTAATCAAGTCCCCACCACCCTCCTCCTGAAAAGGTACTAGGTATCAGCTAATGATTAAGCTAATCAAGGCCCCCCACCACCCTCCTCCTGAAAATGTACTAGGTATCAGCTAATGTTTCAGCTAATCAAGTCCCCACCACCCTTCTCCTGAAAAGGTACTAGGTATCAGCTAATGATTAAGCTAATCAAGGCCCCCCACCACCCTCCTCCTGAAAAGGTACTACGTATCAGCTAATGATTCAGCTAATCAAGTCCCTCCACCACCCTCCTCCTGAAAAGGTACAAGGTATCAGCTAATGATTCAGCTAATCAAGTCCCCACCACCCTCCTCCTGAAAAGGTACAAGGTATCAGCTAATGATTCAGCTAATCAAGTCCCCCCACCACCCTCCTCCTGAAAAGGAACTAGGTATCAGCTAATGATTAAGCTAATCAAGGCCCCCCACCACCCTCCTCCTGAAAAGTTACAAGGTATCGGCGAATGATTCAGCTAATCAAGTCCCCACCACCCTCCTCCTGAAAAGCTACTAGGTATCAGCTAATTATTCATCTAATCAAGGCCCCCCACCACACTCCTTCTGAAAAGGTACTAGGTATCAGCTAATGATTAAGCTAATCAAGGCCCCACCACCCTCCTTCTGAAAAAGTACTAGGTATCAGCTAATGATTCAGCTAATCAAGTCCCCACCACCCTCCTCCTGAAAACGTATTAGGTATCAGCTAATGATTAAGCTAATCAAGGCCCCCCACCACCCTCCTCCTGAAAAGGTACTAGGTATCAGCTAATGATTCAGCTAATCAAGTCCCCCCACCACCCTCCTCCTGAAAAGGTACTAGGTATCAGCTAATGATTCAGCTAATCAAGTCCCCACCACCCTCCTCCTGAAAAGGTACTAGGTATCGGCTAATGATTCAGCTAATCAAGTCCCCACCACCCACCTCCTGAAAAGGTACTAAGTATCAGCTAATGATTCAGCTAATCAAGCCCCCCCACCACCACACTCCTCCTGAAAAGGTACTAGGTATCAGCTAATGATTCAGCTAATCAAGCCCCCCACCACCCTCCTCCTGAAAAGGTACTAGGTATCAGCTAATGATTCAGCTAATCAAGTCCCCCCCACCACCCTCCTCCTGAAAAGGTACTAGGTATCAGCTAATGATTCAGCTAATCAAGTCCCCCCACCACCCTCCTCCTGAAAAGGTACTAGGTATCAGCTAATGATTCAGCTAATCAAGTCCCCACCACCCTCCTCCTGAAAAGGTACTAGGTATCAGCTAATGATTAAGCTAATCAAGGCTCCCCACCACCCTCCTCCTGAAAAGTTACTAGGTATCAGCTAATGATTAAGCTAATCATGGCCCCACCACCCTCCTTCTGAAAAAGTACTAGGTATCAGCTAATGATTCAGCTAATCAAGTCCCCACCACCCTCCTCCTAAAAAGGTACTAGGTATCAGCTAATGATTAAATTAATCAAGGCCCCCCACCACCCTCCTCCTGAAAAGGTACTAGGTATCAGCTAATGATTCAGCTAATCAAGTCCCCACCACCCACCTCCTGAAAAAGTACTAGGTATCAGCTTATGATTCAGCTAATCAAGCCCCCCCACCACCACCCTCCTCCTGAAAAGGTGCTAGGTATCAGCCAATGATTCAGCTAATCAAGGCCCCCCACCACCCTCCTCCTGAAAAGGTACTAGGTATCGGCTAATAATTCAGCTAATCAAGTCCCCACCACCCTCCTCATGAAAAGGTACTAGGTATCAGCTAATGATTCAGCTAATCAAGTCCCCCCACCACCCTCCTCCTGAAAAGGTACTAGGTATCAGCTAATGATTCAGCTAATCAAGTTCCCACCACCCTCCTCCTGAAAAGGTACTAGGTATCAGCTAATGATTAAGCTAATCAAGGCCCTCCACCACCCTCCTCCTGAAAAGGTACTAGGTATCAGCTAATGATTCAGCTAATCAAGTCCCCCCACCACCCTCCTCCTGAAAAGGTACTAGGTATCAGCTAATGATTCAGCTAATCAAGTCCCCACCACCCTCCTCCTGAAAAGGTACTAGGTATCAGCTAATGATTAAGCTAATCAAGGCCCCCCCACCACCCTCCTCCTGAAAAAGTACTAGGTATCAGCTAATGATTCAGCTAATCAAGTCCCCACCACCCCCTCCTGAAAAGGTACAAGGTATCAGCTAATGATTAAGATAATCAAGGCCCCCCACCACCCTCTTCCTGAAAAAGTACTAGGTATCAGCTAATGATTCAGCTAATCAAGTACCCTTCACCCTCCTCCTGAAAAGGTACTAGGTATCAGCTAATGATTAAGCTAATCAAGGCCCCCCCACCACCCTCCTCCTGAAATGGTACTAGGTATCGGCTAATGATTCAGCTAATCATGTCCGCACCACCCTCCTTCTGAAAAGGTACTAGGTATCAGCTAATGATTCAGCTAATCAAGCACCCCCACCACCACCCTCCTCCTGAAAAGGTACTAGGTATCAGCTAATGATTCAGCTAATCAAGCCCCCACCACCCTCCTCCTGAAAAGGTACTAGGTATCAGCTAATAACTAAGCTAATCAAGGCCCCCCACCACCCTCCTCCTGAAAAAGTACTAGGTATCAGCTAATGATTCAGCTAATCAAGTCCCCACCACCCTCCTCCTGAAAAGGTACTAGGTATCAGCTAATGATTACGCTAATCAAGGCCCTCCACCACCCTCCTCCTGAAAAGGTACTAGGTATCAGCTAATGATTCAGTTAATCAAGTCCCCCCTCCACCCTCCTCCTGAAAAGGTACTAGGTATCAGCTAATGATTCAGCAAATCAAGCACCCCCACCACCACCCTCCTCCTGAAAAGGTACTAGGTATCAGCTAATGATTCAGCTAATCAAGCCCCCACCACCCTCCTCCTGAAAAGGTACTAGGTATCAGCTAATAATTAAGCTAATCAAGGCCCCCCCACCACCCTCCTCCTGAAAATGTACTAGGTATCATTTAATGATTCAGTTAATCAAGGACCCCCACCACCCTCCTCCTGAAAAGGTACTAGGTATCAGCTAATGATTCAGCTAATCAAGGCCCCCACCACCCTACTCCTGAAAAGGTACTAGGTATCAGCTAATGATTCAGCTAATCAAGTCCCCCCACCACCCTCCTCCTGAAAAGGTACTAGCTATCAGCTAATGATTCAGCTAATCAAGTCCCCACCACCCTCCTCCTGAAAAGGTACTAGGTATCAGCTAATGATTAAGCTAATCAAGGACCCCCACCACCCTCCTCCTGAAAAGGTACTAGGTATTGGCTAATGATTCAGCTAATCAAGTCCCCACCACCCTCCTCCTGAAAAGGTACTAGGTATCAGCTAATGATTCAGCTAATCAAGTCCCCCCACCACCCTCCTCCTGAAAAGGTACTAGGTATCAGCTAATGATTCAGCTAATCAAGTTCCCACCACCCTCCTCCTGAAAAGGTACTAGGTATCAGCTAATGATTAAGCTAATCAAGGCCCTCCACCACCCTCCTCCTGAAAAGGTACTAGGTATCAGCTAATGATTCAGCTAATCAAGTCCCCCCACCACCCTCCTCCTGAAAAGGTACTAGGTATCAGCTAATGATTCAGCTAATCAAGTCCCCACCACCCTCCTCCTGAAAAGGTACTAGGTATCAGCTAATGATTAAGCTAATCAAGGCCCCCCACCACCCTCCTCCTGAAAAAGTACTAGGTATCAGCTAATGATTCAGCTAATCAAGTCCCCACCACCCCCCTCCTGAAAAGGTACAAGGTATCAGCTAATGATTAAGATAATCAAGGCCCCCCACCACCCTCTTCCTGAAAAAGTACTAGGTATCAGCTAATGATTCAGCTAATCAAGTACCCTTCACCCTCCTCCTGAAAAGGTACTAGGTATCAGCTAATGATTAAGCTAATCAAGGCCCCCCACCACCCTCCTCCTGAAATGGTACTAGGTATCGGCTAATGATTCAGCTAATCATGTCCGCACCACCCTCCTTCTGAAAAGGTACTAGGTATCAGCTAATGATTCAGCTAATCAAGCACCCCCACCACCACCCTCCTCCTGAAAAGGTACTAGGTATCAGCTAATGATTCAGCTAATCAAGCCCCCACCACCCTCCTCCTGAAAAGGTACTAGGTATCAGCTAATAACTAAGCTAATCAAGGCCCCCCACCACCCTCCTCCTGAAAAAGTACTAGGTATCAGCTAATGATTCAGCTAATCAAGTCCCCACCACCCTCCTCCTGAAAAGGTACTAGGTATCAGCTAATGATTACGCTAATCAAGGCCCTCCACCACCCTCCTCCTGAAAAGGTACTAGGTATCATCTAATGATTCAGTTAATCAAGTCCCCCCTCCACCCTCCTCCTGAAAAGGTACTAGGTATCAGCTAATGATTCAGCAAATCAAGCACCCCCACCACCACCCTCCTCCTGAAAAGGTACTAGGTATCAGCTAATGATTCCGCTAATCAAGCCCCCACCACCCTCCTCCTGAAAAGGTACTAGGTATCAGCTAATAATTAAGCTAATCAAGGCCCCCCACCACCCTCCTCCTGAAAATGTACTAGGTATCATTTAATGATTCAGTTAATCAAGGACCCCCACCACCCTCCTCCTGAAAAGGTACTAGGTATCAGCTAATGATTCAGCTAATCAAGGCCCCCCACCACCCTACTCCTGAAAAGGTACTAGGTATCAGCTAATGATTCAGCTAATCAAGTCCCCCCACCACCCTCCTCCTGAAAAGGTACTAGCTATCAGCTAATGATTCAGCTAATCAAGTCCCCACCACCCTCCTCCTGAAAAGGTACTAGGTATCAGCTAATGATTAAGCTAATCAAGGACCCCCACCACCCTCCTCCTGAAAAGGTACTAGGTATTGGCTAATGATTCAGCTAATCAAGTCCCCACCACCCTCCTCCTGAAAAGGTACTAGGTATCAGCTAATGATTCAGCTAATCAAGTCCCCACCACCCTCCTCCTGAAAAGGTACTAGGTATCAGCTAATGATTAAGCTAATCAAGGACCCCCCACCACCCTCCTCCTGAAAAGGTACTAGGTATTGGCTAATGATTCAGCTAATCAAGTCCCCACCACCCTCCTCCTGAAAAGGTACTAGGTATCAGCTAACGATTCAGCTAATCAAGGCCCCCCACCACCCTCCTCCTGAAAAAGTACTAGGTATCAGCTAATGATTCAGCTAATCAAGTCCCCACCACCCTCCTCCTGAAAAAGTACTAGGTATCAGCTAATGATTCAGCTAATCAAGTCCCCACCACCCTCCTCCTGAAAAGGTACTAGGTATCAGCTAATGATTAAGCTAATCAAGGCCCCCCACCACCCTCCTCCTGAAAAGGTACTAGGTATCAGCTAATGATTCAGCTAATCAAGTCCCCACTACCCTCCTCCTGAAAAGGTACTAGGTATCAGCTAATGATTAAGCTAATCAAGGCCCCCACCACCCTCCTCCTGAAAATGTACTAGGTATCAGCTAATGTTTCAGCTAATCAAGTCCCCACCACCCTTCTCCTGAAAAGGTACAAGGTATCAGCTAATGATTAAGCTAATCAAGGCCCCCCACCACCCTCCTCCTGAAAAGGTACTAGGTATCAGCTAATGATTCAGCTAATCATGTCCCTCCACCACCCTCCTCCTGAAAAGGTACAAGGTATCAGCTAATGATTCAGCTAATCAAGTCCCCACCACCCTCCTCCTGAAAAGGTACAAGATATCAGCTAATGATTAAGCTAATCAAGTCCCCCCACCACCCTCCTCCTGAAAAGTTACTAGGTATTGGCTAATGATTCAGCTAATCAAGCCCCCACCACCCTCCTCCTGAAAAGGTATTAGGTATCAGCTAATGATTAAGCTAATCAAGTCCCCCCACCACCCTCCTCCTGAAAAGTTACTAGGTATCAGCTAATGATTAAGCTAATCAAGTCCCCCCACCACCCTCCTCCTGAAAAGTTACTAGGTATCAGCTAATTATTCAGCTAATCAAGTCCCCCCACCACCCTCCTCCTGAAAAGGTACTAGGTATCAGCTAATGATTCAGCTAATCATGTCCCCACCACCCTCCTCTTGAAAAGTTACTAGGTATCAGCTAATTATTCAGCTAATCAAGTCCCCCCACCACCCTCCTCCTGAAAAGGTACTAGGTATCAGCTAATGATTCAGCTAATCATGTCCCCACCACCCTCCTCTTGAAAAGGTACTAGGTATCAGCTAATGATTAAGCTAATCAAGGCCTCCCACCACCCTCCTCCTGAAAAGTTACTAGGTATCGGCTAATGATTCAGCTAATCAAGCCTGGGGTTGGAGCAAAAAATCTACAGGAGGGTAGCTGTCCAGGAAGAGGGTTGGAGAACCTTTTAATATTGGCCTAGATTCAATCAGATCAAGCTTGCAGACGCATAGTAGCTCTCCAGGAGGGCATATTGCCTCCACCTATCCAATACTCTTATGATGTGTTTACACAGGCAGCCCAATTCAGATTATTTTGCCCAATTATAAATATCTGATCTGTTTTGCCAATAGACCAATAATTGGGAAAAAGATCAGAATTGGGCTGTCTGTGTAAACTCAGCCATTGATCTGCAGGAGTGACCAGGGAGTAAGAGCTAAGGATAGATCTGGAATTCACCATAACCTGGTTGTTTCTGGATGGAGCCTCATTGCCGGTGCCAATTCGCTCCCTTCCCCTTGAAGCTAACCCTCCGATGTTATCAGCTCCAAAGGGTCTGGATAGGTATAAGCAGTGTAGTAGTTGAACTTCCACCATATTGTCTACACTTTACAAATCTGGAAACCTTGAAGGGTTAGGGAATGAATTGGAACAGATGGGTAGTCTCTTGATTGGTTATACCGGAGATACTGTATATAATGGTGCTGGTGTATGTCATTACACAGTTCAGTCGTGGAGACGTTATAGTTGTGGCGGGCGAGCCACAGAAGAGTTCTGTTATTTTCTTTTGGCCCAGGCCTGATGTCTCATTTTAACACGATCTGAAAGTTCTATAGAGAACCAAGGATTTTTTCTATTTGTTACTGAAGAATGTGTTTGTTTCATATGATTGTGTTTTGCTTTTTGTGTTTTGTGTGTGCTTTTCATGTATTGTGTAACTGTTGTGTATATAGATGTGTATAGTGTCATTGTTGATGTGTTCATGCAGGAGTCATCTGCGAAAGTGACCGTGGTCTCAGCATTACTAAAGGTTAAAGGTTAAATAAAAGATAAAACGGTATGACTGTGCAGCTGAGCTAGCTTGCTGCTGATGCCGTTGGTTTACGAGTAGAAACCTGTCTAAAATGTTAAGCGCCACAAGCTCTACTGAGAGCCTGTGTGTGTGCAAAAGGGGGAAACAGTAGCTCTACCTAGAACGTCTAAATCAACTAATTTTCCTTTACTTTCTTTCTGTTGATGCATCTTGACATGTCTGGTTCAAGGTTTGATACGTGACACTCAGTGCTGAAGAGTCAAACAACAAGAGTGTTTGGAACAACAGAGGCCATCAAATCTCCAAGTGTTCCCCATCTTGTAGATCCAGTTTGTTCTTCATGTATCTGTATCTTGGTTGGACAGAGCGGTAGAAAGGTACAGTGTCTTTGACAGTTTCTTTCCTCTGTCTCAATATGTACACAGACATCTGTCCCACTCGGAACTAGGGTTAGTCAATACTCCACATAGAAGTTGTTCCTAACCACCAGCTTCCCATCCCCTTATCCTTACTTCAGCCATTAGCGGGGGAAAGGGAAAAACTGATCCAAGATCAGCATCTAGGGGCAGCAACGCCATCCTACTCCTCTGTGTGTCCGTCAGTGGCGGATGCGGTGGCGGTACCTCTCCAGGTCGCTCTCCCCTCCAGTGTTGCCAACTCATTTTCAGGGGAAGTTGCTGGAGGCAGGTCGATTTGTTGCTAAAAGTTGCTAAATGACATTGTGATGTCATTGCGTGATGATGTCATTACGTAATAACGTAAAACTGCGTCATTACGTAGTATACACAATAACGTTACTCAAATTAACTTGCCATCTCGGCGACAAATATGATTTGACATTTGTTAGTTTAGATTTGTTTGTTTATTATCACTTTTATTTTTTTAAAGTAATATAAACACAACACATTTTATATGATCAGATATAACACATTGAATTATTGAACAATTACACATTATTGAACAATTACATTTTATTTATTTTCTTATTAACTAGTAAACCTACACATTCTGAACAATTATAGTTTTAAGCAGTGTATTGGTAGTTAGTTAACATGCTACCTAACTGTTCAACAATTATAGGTACAAGCTAATAACAAGGTATATATGCTATCTTATTGAACAAGCAACTTAACTCAAATAATGATGTGTGCGCTAGGCATCTCTCTCCAGCTCTCTCCAGGTTGTTGTGCTGCTTGGCTGGCCTGCTAGGTGCTGTTTGAAAAAAAAGTTGCCAGGGTAGTCTGAAACGTTGCTAAATCTAGCAACAAAATTGCTAAGTTGTCATCACTGCTCCCCTCCCTTCTTCAGTAGTGGTTCTGGTCTGGCTGGCCTCTCAGGAGCCCCTGCATGCCCTTGGTTAAGACCTCTGTGACCCCTGTAGCTCCTATGAGGCCCTTAGGAGTCCGTGGCTGTGTGTGTGGGCTGCTGTGAGCTGCTCCAGACTCCATCTCAGATTCCATCTCAGATTCCATCTCAGATTCCATCTCCAACTCTCATCAATCCTGTAGAAACAAGCCACAGGACGCCTTTGTTGAAATATTATTTAGGTCAAATGATTAAAGAGCCACAAAGTCCAGGGAGTTATTGTGCTGTGTGAGGACGTTATGAAGGATTAATGAGACATTTTAAATCTCTTGTTTGTGACTTCATGATTTAGAAATCTGCAGCTTTCTCAGCAGGTCTGTGTGTGCATACGTACAAGAGTGTGGAGAATGTGAGGACATTGAGAGCTTTGTGTGTGTCCTGAGTCTGACCAACCTCAGTAACCAGCGTGGTCCCATTGTGTCTTTCCATGTCACCCTCTCCACACTGTGTGTGTGTGTGTGTGTGTGTGTGTGTGGTTGAGAGAATGCCAAGAGTGTGCAAAGCTGTCATCAAGGGTGGCTATTTGAAGAATGTCAAATATAAAATATATTTTCATTGGTTTAACACTTTATTGGTTACTACATGATTCCATATGTGTTATTTCATAGTTTGATGTCTTCACTATTATTCTACAATGTGGAAAATAGTAAAAATAAAGAAAAACCCTTGAATGAGTAGGTGTGTCCAAACTTTTGACTGGTACTGTATACACACACACACACACACACATATTACTGAAACCCACCTCAGATGATTAAACGCCCGGAGCCAGCGAGGCCACAGTGTGTCTCTCCCCTCCACCCTGAGTCCGCTCCGTTGGCCACTGGTCCTCAGTCCCATCAGGGCCTGGACCAGCTCAGCCTCGTCCCTGTAGCCCCACACCAGCTGGGCCCTCTGCTCTGCATCCTGGTCCCCAGCCGCCGTCAACAACTCCTGCAGCTGACACAGATTCACCTGGGGGGGACATCAAAATTGATTTTTTAAAATGTATGTGCACGATCAGCTGTTTACCTACTGTAAATCAATTGCATACAGTGGGGAAAAAAAGTATTTAGTCAGCCACCAATTGTGCAAGTTCTCCCACTTAAAAAGATGAGAGGCCTGTAATTTTCATCATAGTTACACGCCAACTATGACAGACAAAATGAGAAAAGAAAATCCAGAAAATCACATTGTAGGATTTTTTATGAATTTATTTGCAAATTGTGGTGGAAAATAAGTATTTGGTCAATAACAAAAGTTTCTCAATACTTTGTTATATACCCTTTGTTGGCAATGACACAGGTCAAACGTTTTCTGTAAGTCTTCACAAGGTTTTCACACACTGTTGCTGGTATTTTGGCCCATTCCTCCATGCAGATCTCCTCTAGAGCAGTGATGTTTTGGGGCTGTCGCTGGGCAACACGGACTTTCAACTCCCTCCAAAGATTTTCTATGGGGTTGAGATCTGGAGACTGGCTAGGCCACTCCAGGACCTTGAAATGCTTCTTACGAAGCCACTCCTTCATTGCCCGGGCGGTGTGTTTGGGATCATTGTCATGCTGAAAGACCCAGCCACGTTTCATCTTTAATGCCCTTGCTGATGGAAGGAGGTTTTCACTCAAAATCTCACGATACATGGCCCCATTCATTCTTTCCTTTACACGGATCAGTCGTCCTGGTCCCATTTCCACCCCCATGCTTCACAGTAGGTATGGTGTTCTTTGGATGCAACTCAGCATTCTTTGTCCTCCAAACACGACGAGTTGAGTTTTTACCAAAAAGTTATATTTTGGTTTCATCTGACCATATGACATTCTCCCAATCCTCTTCTGGATCATCCAAATGCACTCTAGCAAACTTCAGACGGGCCTGGACATGTACTGGCTTAAGCAGGGGGACACGTCTTGCACTGCAGGATTTGAGTCCCTGGCGGCGTAGTGTGTTACTGATGGTAGGCTTTGTTACTTTGGTCCCAGCTCTCTGCAGGTCATTCACTAGTTCCCCCCGTGTGGTTCTGGGATTTTTGCTCACCGTTCTTGTGCTAATTTTGACCCCACGGGGTGAGATCTTGCGTGGAGCCCCAGATCGAGGGAGATTATCAGTGGTCTTGTATGTCTTCCATTTCCTAATAATTGCTCCCACAGTTGATTTCTTCAAACCAAGCTGGTTACCTATTGCAGATTCAGTCTTCCCAGCCTGGTGCAGGTCTACAATTTTGTTTCTGGTGTTTTTTGACAGCTCTTTGGTCTTGGCCATAGTGGAGTTTGGAGTGTGACTGTTTGAGGTTGTGGACAGGTGTCTTTTATACTGATAACAAGTTCAAACAGGTGCCATTAATACAGGTAACGAGTGGAGGACAGAGGTGCCTCTTAAAGAAGAAGTTACAGGTCTGTGAGAGCTAGAAATCTTGCTTGTTTGTAGGTGACCAAATACTTATTTTCCACCATAATTTGCAAATAAATTCATTAAAAATCCTACAATGTGATTTTCTGGAAAAAAAATTCTCAATTTGTCTGTCATAGTTGACGTGTACCTATAATGAAAATTACAGGCCTCTCTCATCTTTTTAAGTGGGAGAATTTGCACAATTGGTGGCTGACTAAATCCTTTTTTCCCCACTGTACATAATTAGCAGTTGTATTTATTTTGCCTGTTTTTAACCAGTTAAGTAATTGAGAAGTGAGAACACATCCTCTTTTACCAGAAACCTCCTTAACCCTAACCTTACCTTAACCATTGTCAATCCCTATGCTGAAACTTTACCTTTAGATCTGCTGACTGAATATCCACATCCTAAATAATATCAAACTCACCCCGCCAAAGATGTTCCCTGAGCCCGCCTTCCTACTCCTCCGCTTTGCCAGACACCACAGTGTGGAGGGCCCTGCCACCATTGAGGAGGAAGACGGAGAGGCTGCCTCCGCATCTGTCCTCTCCAGGGGAGAGGCACCAAGAGTGGGGAGAAGATGTCGCGAGATGGGCCTACCTGTGGAGGATATGAAAGATTTGGCTTAAGGGCTAGAACTCACTTGTTGCAATTGCATTGTATTTCATGTTTGTCCATTTCTAGGGGCAACTTGATCTTACTCAGAGGAATGACTGTGCTAGTTACAGATTTAGGATGGTGTGACTGAAGCATGTCCTGGCCAAGGGAAACTCCGGGCCCTTGTTTGTCCTGGCCAGGTTATGGTTTAGGAAAAACTCCAGGCCCTTTGTAAAGGAAGCGCGGTGGGGTGCAAGGCAAGCTCCTGCCAGTCTCTACCTGTCCTTGATTGTTTAATCGTGCTTTAAGGAGCAGAGAGAGGAACCCAGTCCATCCTGTCCCAATGACCATTACACTGCAGATGATAAGAACCAGTCTACCGATACAGTAACTCTGGTAAGAACCAGTCCGCTAAGTAAGTCTGCTTGGTCACACATGAATAACTGGCACAGTGGCAGGCAGTGTAATGGTATTAGCAGAGTTATGTAGGGTAGTTACCTGGCTGTGTCATTAGGTCAACTGTAGCCTACTGGAGAAAGAAAGGCTCTGCTCCAATATCCACACTAGAATTCCACTTAGAAAGCATGCCCAATACATTGCTCCATTTTAAGTTGTATGCTAGTGTGGATATTTGGAATGTAGCCATTCGCTCTCTTCACCATATGGAATTAGAAAGCATTTGATCTGATTCAATTACAATTTATTCAGATTCTATGATAGGCCTATCTACTGTGTTTCTGTTGAGGTTCTAGAATAGACGGCAACCTGAGAAAGCCACTTTAGAATGTTATGCACTGAAGATGACTCACATCAACACATCATTAATGTAATTGAAATGCTGCACTATGTAAAATATTGCATTAACCCTTTAACTGTCTCTTCTTGAAAAACACATTGAAAAAAAGGTTATTCCCCTTAAATTCCTATCAACTCAAATAAGAACTTCCCATAGTTCTTTTTCAACTTTATGGTTTATTTTGGAAATAACAGAGCTCTAATAGGCGGTTGGGAAGTCAAAACAAGGTCATATCAGCAATGCCATATTAGAATCGCAATTTGCATAGCATTTGTGATCGACCTCCTCGATTCTGACCTTTCTAGCAAAATTTGAAATTGTGTTTTTTACATTGGATAAAAGTAGAGACTCAGAGCTAGAAAATGGTATATCATACACTGCAGTTGAGGAACAAATGGGAAAGTAATTCTGTCCCACCTTTCAGAAACTGGCCCTTGAATGTTTTGGGACACCAACTGGAGAGCTCTTCTTTGTCTACACCCATTCAGCATTGTTCACACCCTCTTAAGCCTTAGCCCCACCCATCTCTTTAAGGATTCACATGTGAGGCCATGTGCTAAACAGTGAGTACGGTAGTGTACAACCAAAGATTAAGACTAAAGGCTGGTTTATACTACTTCTATCGACATGTCTGTATACAGTTGTCGCAGTGACATAAAGAACATTCTATTGTCGTCCGACATCAAACATGTTGTTGTCGTTATGAAAAAGTATAAACACAAAAATGACAGGCTGCATGACATCAGCAGCCTGGGGGTCCAAAATAGCATAATTTGTGTTTTTTAACACCAATAAACCCATCTGTTTGAAAATGTATTTAGTATATGTCAATCTAGCAAACCAGGCAACTAAAGGCAACTTTCTAAGCAATGTTTTTGGTTAGTTTCTAGCTTGTTAGAAGGTGTAAACAGTACAGTGAAATGGTTACTTGCATAGTGGAGTCTTTTGTTTAGATATGTAGCTAACTAGCTAGCTAAACAATTAACCATAATCCCAACTCATAACGTTACTACCCTACATTAACCTACAGGTAGCTAAAGCTAACCAACTAGCTACGTTCAATGTTAGCTAGATAGCTAACATTAGGCTATAACTAGCAATGCAAATGGCTCAGAGATACGAATAACATTACTACAAAAGATCATCGAGCCAGCCAGCTAACGTTAGTTAGCTAGCTAACAGTACGCTTTAACTTGCAATGAAAACGACTTTCTGACAAAATTAGAAACTTATAACATCTGCGAATGTAGCTAGCTAAACTCTCTTACCCTTATACATGGATGAACGTTTCTCCCTCTCTGTCACGGATGCCCTGGTCGCCCTTAGTTTGAAGATGTAATCCGGAGACAGGTGTTTTATACAACAGCCTTCTGTGTTCTCTTTTCGACTCCCTCCGCATTTGCAATCAAATGCCTGAATTTTCTCCATCTCCTTAGCTATCATACTCTGCTTCCACCGGGCATTCCACTGATTTCAAAACCCGGTCCTCCAGAAAGTGGAGAGCCTTAGCAACACGTGCAGTTCTTCGTGATATCTTTTTAAAAAGACGCTTTAGAAAGGATGACCTACACACACTGAGCAGCTCATGTTATAGACAGAAGCGTGCTACATGGCAGACCAATCCGAACTCATCTCTCGGCATGTCCAGCCCATCCAATATCTCAGCCAATCATGGCTAGCGGGAAGGTTCCTGTCTTTTTCCGTGGCTAAACCAACTAGGCTCGTAATTTAACAATTGTATTCGTATTTACAGATGGCATACAAGTTTGTTTTTAAGGCACATGAAAATTCACATGTTCCAGAAGGCATTTCTGCCCCAAAAAAAGCATTTTGATAAAATAAAAATGTTAAAATGCCTCTCCTGTGACATATGCCTAGTTTCCTAAAATGAGTCAAATTTCAACAATATCACAAAAATTACCTTAGGTCTGCTTCAATGGCTTTTATAGGTAGGTTAGCATTGTTAAATAAGGGCTGATGGCATGTATTTTCTTTATATATTTATTTGTGCAAATTATGGTAATGTTGCATGTCCAAACATGAATATTCAATTACATTGAAACAAATGCGTTTTCAGGAGGTATATAGTGCTGTCACGATCGTCTACGAGAGAGGAGGACCAAGGCGCAGCGTAATAAGCGTACATACTTTATTTGTACTGAACACGACACAAAAACAATAAACAACGATGCGTGACGTCCTGAAGTTATACACAACACAAACCTTAACGGAACAAAATCCCACAAACCCGAATGAAAAACAGACAGTTTAAATATGGCTCCCAATCAGAGACAACCAACGAACAGCTGACACTCGTTGCCTCTGATTGGGAGTCACTAAGGCAAACATAGAAAACAACAAACCAGAACCCCCAACATAGAAACACACCACATAGAACAAACACACCCTGGCTCAACAACTAGAGTCCCATTGCCAGGGTGTGACAAGTGCAATGTCCCTCAAAAGGTTTTCTTACATTTCTAATTATCCATGATCTTCCATTATGTTTACCTCATGCTCAGACTACATTTTGAGATAATATATGACAAAGTGCCGTTTAAAAAAAACTATTATAGGCACTATTTTTTACCTAATTTATACCAGCATGTCACCTGTGCATCTAGAGGCAAATAAACTTTCTATCACATTTACGCCACACACAGAGATACATACAAAGCTCTCCCTTGCCCTCCATTTGGCAAATCTGACCATAACTCTATCCTCCTGATTCCTGCTTACAAGCAAAAACTCAAAACAGGATGCGCTCAATAAGTAAGTGGTCCGATGAAGCGAATGCTAAGTTCAGGACTGTTTCGCGAGCACAGACTGGAATATGTTCTGGGACTCATCCGATGACATTGAGGAGATTACAACATCAGTTACCGGCTTCATTAATAAGTGCATCGACGACATCAACCCCACAGTGACCATACGTACATATCCCAACCAGAAGCTATGAATTACAGGCAACATCCTCACTGAGCTAAAGGCTAAAGCTGACACTTTCAAGGAGCGGGACACTAACCCGGAGGCTTATGAGAAATTCCGCTACGCCCTCCGACAAACCATCAAACAGGCAAAGCGTCAATACAGGACTAAGATCGAATCCTACAACACCGGCTCTGACGCTCGTCGGATGTGGCAGGGCTTGCAAACTATCATGGATTACAAAGGGAAACCCAGCTGCGAGCTGCCCAGTGACGCAAGACTACCAGACAAACTAAATGCCTTCTACAGTCGCATCGAGACAAGCGTTACTGAACCATGCGTGAGTGCACTAGCTATTCTGGATGACCGTGTGATCAAGCTCTCCATAGCCGATGTGAGTAAGACCTTTAAACAGGTTAACATTCACAAGGCCGTGGGGCCAGATGGATTACCAGGACGAGTACTCAGAGCATGCGCTGACCAGCTGGCAAGTGTCTTCACTGACATTTTCAACCTCTCCCTGACCCAGTCTGTAATACCTACATGTTTCAAGCAGATCACCATTGTCCCGGTGCCCAAGAACACGAAGGTAACCTGTCTAAATGAATCGCCCCATCGCACTCACATCTGTAGCCATGAAATGCTTTGAAAGGCTGGTGATGACTTACACCAACACCATCATCCCAGACACCCTGGACTCACTCCAATTCACATACCGCCCCGACAGATCCACAGATGACGCAATCTCTATTGCACTCCACATTGCCCTTTCCCACTTGGACAAAAGGAACACCTAGATTGCCGTGAAAAAGAATTTGGCCCCAGATGTTCTCTGTTTGTGCATATTTATTTACACCAAATGTTATCAAATCTCCAACCAAAACCTAATATTAGATAAAGGGAACCTGAGTTAACAAAAAAACAAAGAAAATTACACTTATTTAGTTTATTTAATAAACAAAGTTAAGCAACACCCAATGCCCCCTTACACTCAATAACTGGTCGTGTCACATTTAGCTGCAATGACTGAGACCCAACACTTCTTGTAGCTGGTGATCAGTTTAACATCACTGTGGAGGAATTTTGGCCCACTCATCCATGCAGAACTTCTTTAACTCAGCAACATTTGTGGGTTTTCGAGCATGAACTGCTCGTTTAATGTCCTGCCACAATGATCCAAAACACATAAGCAAGTCTACATCAGAATGGCTGAAAAGCAACACAGACCTAAGCCCGATTGAGATGTTGTGGCAGGACCTGAAACTAGCAGTTCATGCTTGAAAATCCACAAATGTCGCTGCGTTAAAGAAGTTCTGCATGGAAGAGTGGGCCAAAATTCCTCCACAGTGATGTGAGAGACTGATCAACAACTACAGGAAGCATTTGGATGCAGTCATTTCAGTTAAAGGTGGCACAACAAATTATTGAATGTAAGGGGGCAATCACTTTTTCACTTTTATGAAATAGGTATCAAATGTTTGTGCTATTTGTTCACTCAGGTTCCCTTTATCTAATATTAGGTTTTGGTTGAAATTCTGATATCATTACGTTAAAAATATGCTACCCTCAACAAGGGTGCTTAGTCCCCTTCTGTACTCCCTGTTCCCCCGTGACTTCGTGGCTGTCCACGACTCCAACACCATCCTTAAGTTTGCTGATGACACGGCAGTAGTAGACCGGATCACCGACGACGATGAGACGGCCTATAGGGAGGAGGATGAACAGCTTCTACCCCCAAGCCATAAGACTACTAAATAGTTAGTTAAATATAGAAGTTAACCAAATAGCTACCCAGACTATCTGCATTTACCCTTTTTGAACTAACTTCTTGGACTCATGACATGGCAGTAGAATGGCCTTACAGAAGATCTCATTGACTTTCAATGTGACACTGTCATAGGATACCACCTTTCCAACAAGTCAGTTCATAAAATATCTGCCCTGCTAGAGTTTCCCAGGTCGATTGTAAGTGCTGTTATTGTGAAGTGGAAATGTCTAGGAGCAACAACGGCTCAGCCGCGAAGTGGTAGGCCACACAAGCACACAGAAAGGGACCGCCAAGTGCTGAAGCGAGTAGCATGTAAAATGTGTCTGTCCTCGGTTGCAACACTCACTACCAAGTTCCAAACTGCCTCTGGAAGCAACGTCAGCACAATAACTGTTCGTCAGGAGCTTCATGAAATGGACTTCCATGGCTGAGCAGCTACACAAAAGCCTAAGATCACCATGCACAATGCCAAGCATTGGCTGGAGTGGTGTAAAGCTCACCGCCAATGGACTCTGGAGCAGTGGAAACGCGTTCTCTGGAGTGATGAACCACGCTTCCCCATCTGGCAGTCCGACGGACGAATCTGGGTTAGGCGGATGCCAGGAGAATGCTACCTGCCTGAATGCATAGTGCCAACTGTAAAGTTTGGTTGTGGAGGAATAATGGTCTGGAGCTGTCTTTCATATTTCGTTCTAGGCCCCTTAGTTCCAGTGAAGGGAAATCTTACTGCTATAGCATACAATGACATTCTAGACGATTCTGTGCTTCCAACTTTGTGGAAGGCCCTTTCCTGTTTCAGCATGACATTGCCCCTGTGCACAAAGCAAGGTCCATACAGAAATGGTTTGTTGAGATTGGTGTGGAAGAACTTGACTGGCCTGCACAGAGCCCTGACCTCAACCCCATCGAACACCTTTGGGATGAATTGGAACGCCGACTGCGAGCCAGGCCTAATCGCCCAACATCAGTGCCCGACCTCACTAATGCTCTTGTGGCTGAATGGAAGCAAGTCCCCACAGCCATGTTCCAACATCTAGTGGAAAGCCTTTCCAGAAGAGTGGAGGCTGTTATAGCAGCAAAGGGGGGACCAACATCATATTAATGCCCATAATTTTGGAATGAGATGTTTGACCAGCAGGTGACCACATACTTTTGTTAATGTAGTGTATATTCCTCAATGACCTTGTACCCCTTCACTGGAACCCCTTGTATATAGCCAAGTTATCATTAATCATTGTGTATCTTTATTACATGTTTTACTTTTCTATTTTTTCTCTATTTTCTTTCTCTCTGCATTGTTGGGAAGGTACTGTAAGTAATCATTTCAATGTTAATCCACACCTGTTGTTTACGAAGCATGTGACAAATAACATTTGATTTGATTTTATAGGCGACCTTAAGTCTGAATATTGATTAATTGACCCCATGGGTCATGAAATGTGGTTTAATATATATTATAAACTGGGTGGTTTGAGCCCTGAATGCTGATTGGCTGACAGCCGTGGTATACCCCTGATATACCACGGCTGTCAGCCAATCAGCATGACAAAACATTTATTTGTACTGCTCTAATTGCGTTGGTAACCAGTTTATAATAGCGATAAGGCACCTTGGGGGTTTGTGGTATATGGCCAATTTACCACGGCTAAGGGCTGTATCCAGGCACTCTGCGTTGCGTTGTGCATAAGAACAGCCCTTAGCTGTGCTATATTGGCCATATACCACACACCCTCGTGCCTTGTTGCTTAAATATAATATAGTTTTTTGTCAACAATTCAATTATATTTTTCACCAAAATAAGTACCCTATTCTTAGTCGACCATACTTTTTACTAACATAACCGCCTGGTTGAGCACATTTTTACACAATTTATTGATTTTAGTTCTTATAGCCCTATGAGTGGGCAAAGTTAATGCCAATTTATGCTTGATCGGAAATGTGGTTGGAGGCGTCGTATGGATGGTGTGACGCATTTGCAGAGCCTCTGGAGGCATGCAGAGGCCAAACTGAACCCCGTACCACATCGCTGCGCGCCTCTCAAAATGTGTAACAATGTGGAGGGCTCCGTATAGCTCTGCATTGACATGATTGGTTGACAGTAGGTGAGGGCGGGAGGTCCTGTGCTCATACAAACTCACTTCCTTGACAACTTCCTTCACAACAGCTCTTCGCTGCTACGCGAAGTGCAAGAAGTATGAATGCCCTGACTTCTGCAGTGGCCATATCATCGTAAATGCTGCACGGCCAATGCAGACGTCTGATTGACCATGCAGCACCTTTTAGAGTGCCACAACACATAACTGTAGTTGACCAATCAAGTGAAGATTTTTCCCCATATCCACTTCTAAATCCATTGTTAAAACATGCTCTACGAGCCGGCTGAGAATAGGGCTAAAGGGAGATTAATAGTGTAGCCTACACCAATGCACAGATAGGACTGCATATTTCACGCAGGTTTAATTGGCATGCAGATATGTGGCATTCGAAGACAATTATCCAGTTTTGTAAATATATGCAAGAAAGTCTGAAAAAGTAAACGTGTTTGTTTCTTTTTCTTTTGTTAGTCTGCATCAAAACATACATATTTGGACTCGTTTTGTGTAAAGGTACAAGGCCAGAAGCTACTGTGCATTTCAGTTGCAAACAAAGGGCTTTGGAAATTAGTCGTCCATCCATCCAATATAGGTCAAGGATAGTCTCGTGCATAATAGCCGAATAAACAACTCTGGAATAACAAAGACTATAGTGACACGTCGTTCTTATGCTTTTTCCAGGATAATTTTCTCTAGGTCATTTTGTTCTGTGCTGCACTGCAGTATATTTGGTCAATTATGGCTTATAAAGGACCTTTGATTTATCGATAGCTCTGTGCACTCGGTGTTGTTGTCAATTGGCCGCACTCTGTAATTTTGTCATCTCGGGTCTACGCCACTGTGCCTATCCACCAATGAGAGCGGATATGGTAATTACCCCCCAGCCTATAGGGCCGGCTGGAATGTTTTCTCGAGCAAGGGCGGAGCAAGGTGTGAAGATCAGCCCCTCGGCCACGTAGATAATTTATTGACGTCAATGCTCCTGGCACGAAACTGTGTGTGAGGGGCTTGACGATTCAAAAAATCATGTGTGTGTGCCTTCGCCTGCTTGGGTACGGAATATCCCTTTATGGCATCTCCCTGTGCACACTAACTTCACACTTTCACAGCGGGTTACAAAATTGCAAGAGTTGAATGCATGCATGACATAAAACTGTATAATTGTGCATAATCTAGAAGGGACATTTAGAAACCCACGTGAACTCATGTCATCATTAGGTTGCCATTATGTGTTCTGCCCTGAAGTCAATGCACTCAGTAACTGATGGAAGACTATTGATTACTGCATAACCCCCCAGCCATTGACCTGACCTAATCATATCTACAATGATCAGACTGACCGGGTGGAAAGTCACATGTTGCATCATTTCTTGGAAGGCTATAGTGTAATGTGTATTACCTAGGCCCTGTGTGTGTGTGTGTGATGTGATGTGTGTACGGCAAATAAAATGTTGTGCACAATTAGGCTCTGTTTGTTCAGTGTAAGTCTGTGTGTGTGTGTGTGTGTGTGTGTTTGCGTGTTTGCGCGTGTTCGCGCATGAGTATGTATGTCAAATCAAATCTGTGTGTGTGTATGTGTTTGCGTGTGTGTATGTGTTCGCGCATGAGTATGTATGTCAAATCAAATCTGTGTGTGTGTGTGTGTGTGTGTGTGTGTGTGTGTGTGTGTGTGTGGGTGTAGGCCACCAAGGGGCATCAGAGTGCTTCAGAAGGATGAGTATCCTCTCTAGGAAGTAACCTACTGCTGGAGATAATTTGAGAACCAGGGGGAGGAGCCTTTCACTACCAAAGAGCCCCCTCATAAAACACTAAAACAGACTCAGTAAACATTTCTGACACTCAGCCAACTCTCAAGATTATTTCAAGGTAAACAGTTATTCTTTTCTGTTCTATTCTTATGCATCACATTCCAAGGTTTGGCTGCACTCTGAAAACAACATGTTTGTCTCAGCCACATCATTTTGTCTTTTTGACAACTTGGCAGGAAAAAGTGAATGGCTTAGGCCGGGCTACCATTTATGTTTCTCAAACTCTTGCAACTTTTTTGAAGAACTTCAATATGGCCAGCTAACGAAACACATTGTTGTATTAACATTGTCTCAATTTAATCATAACTTCCAAAGAAAACTGTTTGAGGAGTGTGAACAAATATAATGCAGCTGAAAAAACAGAGATTGATGAGGAGCAAATAGATGAACATGAATCAAACAAACTCTCAGCAAAGCTCTCTCTCTCTCTCGCTCTCCCTCTCTCTGTCGCTCTCCCTCTCTCTCTCTCTCTCTCTCTCTCTCTCTCTCCCCCTCTCTCTCTCTCTCTCTCTCTCTCTCTCTTTCTCATACGCACGCACGCACCATGCGCGCGCACACACACACACACACACACACACACACAATAGGATAGAAGGCAGCAAGTGAGAGAGAACAAACACCATTGTAAATACAACCCATATTAATGTTGATTTATTTTGCCTTTTCTACTTCAACTAGTTGCATATTGTTACAACACTGTACACAGTCAACATATAACATTTGAAATGTCTGTATTCTTTTGAAACTGTTGTGAGTGAAATGTTTACTGTTAATTTCTGATTGTTTATTTCACTTTTGGTTATTCTCTATTTCACTTGTTTTGGCCATGTAAACATATGTTTCCCATGCTAATAATGCCCTTTGAATTGAATTGAGAGGAGGAGCGGTCTTTGAATTTTAATCCGTCCCTCTTTCGGTTCCCTACCCCAACCTACGGGAGCGAGAGAGAGAGAGAGAGAGAGGGGGGGGGGGAGAGGAAAGGAAACGGAAAAGACGAAACACACAATCCTCCTAATTTCAAAACCCCGGGCTGTGCAGAAGAAAAGACAACTCTTACACATTTTACCCTTCTAACCACCTATTTATTTAGCAATCTACCCTCCCTTTTACTTTTCCGTTTTTTCTGTCTTTCTTTTCAGTCGGTGGTAGATTGAACTCCTCCGCTCTGCTCAGTAAAAGGTCCCAGTGTTCGCTGGAGCAGAGATGCCCCCCCAGCCGGAGGTGAGCACGAAGTTCCGGGACTTCCTCAAGAGTTTTCTCGGCATCATCCGAATCCTCCAAATCCTATTCGGAGCTGGACTATGGGTCACAATCGCCGCCAACAAATACGAAGGCTCCATCCACTTCGTCCTGTTCGTGGCAGTCCTCTTCTGGCTCCTCACCCTCGCCGCCTTCTTCATCACCCTCCTGGACAAGCAGGACCTCGTCCCCATCTTGGGAGGGGAACGGTGGTTGCTTAGCAACCTGGTTCACGACATCGCGGCGGCGGTGCTGTATCTACCGGCGATCGGCGTCATGATCTACAAAACGGAGCGGTACGCATACTGCAACCTGGAGCAATACAAACACAACTGCCTGTATAAAGTCTACCTGGCTGCAGCCATGTTCGCATGTCTGGGCGCTGTGGTTTATCTTGTCTCGGCGGTGTATGTGGGCTGTAGGAAGTGCCGGGGCGAGCAGACGGTGGTTTGAGAGAGAGAGGGGAGGACAGAAGGGAACAGAGGAGTGAGGGATGGGGCGGAGGACTGGTGGAGGGAGGCAAGAGCTCTCCCGGGATAGGGGAGAGGACAGGGGTGGAGAGGGGGTATTTTCTGTTCCCCAAAACTGAGTGTCCTCTTGTCTTCTTGGCTCAAACTACTACAGGTTTGTCCATATTCTGTTCCGTAATTTAATGTCAGTATCATTTCAGCAGCTTATCAAAGTATATATTTTATATTTTTGTCTGTGTGTTTTTTTATATGACCGCAAGCTATCTTTTTTAAGTTGTTGGACTATAATACTTTTTTGGTAGGCCTACTCCAGTGTTTTTGTTTTGACTGCCAACAACATTCCAAAGCTCTGAGAAGTCCAGTCCTGGCATGGACGTTTTATCTGTGCCTTTAAAAACAAATACCTTATGCTTTGCAGCCTACAACAAGTTGTAATAGCAAGGACATGAGATTATATGCCTTTGATATGAAAATACCTACAACATATTTGTTGCCAATGTTTTTAAGTGTCCTTTTAGCAAGAAATAATCCATGTCTATTTCAAAAACAAAACCAAGTCTGTTCCTAATTAAAGTGTTCTTCATGTTAAGACCAAATGTTGATGCATTAAAACCAATGTCACTGAACACCAGAGACAGGGTTCTCTTCTTTGGTAATAACACTGTCATTAATGCCTTCTGCGTGTAGGGCCAGACATGACTTACAGAAGTAGTCTATTGCTAGCACTATTATTATCATCATTATTTTGCAGTAACAAAGCCAGGCCCCGAGCTTGACTCAAGCAGGAGCTCACCGGCGCTGAGTACCGGCACCTCAAATGTTCTACTGCTTGAGCTCCTGTTCCTCTTATAGAATATTAGCTCAAAAGCATTGTGGAGCTCCTGCACCTAAATATAAACAGTACCGGCACAAAAAATTAGTACCCGTAGCCCTCAGCTACTACCTGTCTGAGACAAACAGACTTAACCCATCAGCAGGGGTCGCTGGGATGCCACACAGACACATGAAAGAGGGAAGAGTGTGTGCCTTTACTCTGTAATCACTGCCTTTGTGACTGAAATTGTGTATGTGTGTGGGTATGTATTTATGTGATTATTGTCATATCTGAGTAAGTGTGTGTGTGTGTTAGAGAGAGAGAGAGAGAGAGAGAGAGAGAGACAGAGAGAGAGAGAGAGACAGAGAGAGACAGAGAGAGAAAGAGAGAGAAAGAGAGATCATAGTGATTATGAAATGGGCAGTTCTTACCGGAATTAACAGTGGTGGTTTAGGGTGTGTGTGTGGAGGTGGGGGGGGAGGGGGGAGTGTTGATGATTAGTGATCTAGAAGTTCTTTGCAGGGAGATGAGATGAGTAGTGGTCTATTCCTGGCAATCACACATTTCCTGCTATCTTCCTCCACAGACCAAAAAGAAACACATGATTGGCGTGACAATGAAGCAGAAATAAATCCAGCCACAGAGTGTATGACACAGCCTAAACCTAGTCGTGTGAAAATGATGGGAGAGGTGAAATTGTTGGAACAGGACCCATGTTCTGTGCTGAGCCAGAGAGACATGAAGGAAGGGAGGGACGTAGGAAGCGATATTAACATTTTGGAACAGGACCCATGTTCTGTGCTGAGCCAGAGAGACATGAAGGAAGGGAGGGACGTAGGAAGCGATATTAACATTTTGGAACAGGACCCATATTCTGACATTATTAAGAAAGGGAGGGATGTAGGAAGCGTTACGAAAATGTTGGAACAGGACCCATGTTCTGTGATGAGCCAGAGAGACATGAAGCAAGGGAGGGAGGAAGGAAGCATTGTGAAAATGTTGGTTGCTGAGCCCTGAGTAGACTGGAGGACACAAAACACAAGATGGAATGATAAGGCTAATGTTGAACAGATGCACTAGAGGGATGTAAAGTAAATCTATGTGTGTGTGTGTGTGTGTGTATGTGTGTGTGTGTGTGTGTGTGAGCGAGAGAGAGTCATAAGTGTTGGGTCTGCAGCACAGGCCAAGCAAACAGCTCAAATAGAAACAAAGTAGATCCTTCCTTCCCTCCTTCTCAATAAGACCTGCTTACTCTACGCCTCATACACTCACAACTTCAATCAGTAACAAATGCTTTTCATATGATCCCTTACTATGGTCCTTTTCCCAAAAGTGTAGTTATTTGCATCTGATTTGTTTGTGGGGAAACTGCCAGCTTTGCTTGTGTTGCATTAAGTAGTTGTCATTTTTCTCAAATGTTCAATTTTGCGCTCTAGTCAGAACCAGATATTTTGACTCAGCCATGTAGGACTGAATGTAAGAGCAAGACACTGTGCCTAAGAGGGCCTGCCAAGAAACTAAATGTAATGTGTGTCGGTACTGCTACCTAGTGTTTAAAAACATGGGTGAGTGAGAGAGAGAGAGAGAGGGAGAGAGAGAGAGGGAGAGAGAGAGAGGGAGAGAGAAAGAGAAAGAGAAAGAGAAAGAGAAAGAGAAAGAGAGATAGAGAGAGAGAGAGAGAGAGATTGGACAGATGTGGAATAGAGTGAGATAGTGTTTCACCATCTTAACTAAGAAATAAAGAGAGAAAGAGAGGGGAGGTGGTAGGACAGAGATGGAGGGAGAAGAAGAAAGAGGGGGACGAGAGAGAGACAGAGTGTGAGGAAAATATAAAGAGTGAGAGAGAATGAGCGAGTGAGAGCATTTGTGACAGAGAGAAACCCTGGGAGAAGGGCACTTCAACACATATAAAGCCCGGCGGATGCCAGCCCAGTGATATTTACTCTGGCTACTCAACCAGAGAGACATTTCCTGTATGGACTCAAACTGGACTAGAGTAGACTGGGCGAGACGAGTTACCACTCCAATGGTCTCGCTCTCTCTCTGTCTCTCTCTCTCAATTTCAATTCAATTTAAATGTAAGGCTTTATAGGCTTGGGAAACGTATGTTTACAATGCCAAAACAAATGAAATAGATAATAAACAAAAGTGAAATAAACAATAAAAAATGAACAGTAAACATTACACTCACAAAAGTTCCAAAGGAATAGAGATATTTCAAATGTCATATTATGGCTATATACAGTGGGGAAAAAAAGTATTTAGTCAGCCACCAATTGTGCAAGTTCTCCCACTTAAAAAGATGAGAGAGGCCTGTAATTTTCATCATAGGTACACGTCAACTATGACAGACAAAATGAGAAAAAAAAATCCAGAAGATCACATTGTAGGATCTTTAATGAATTTATTTGCAAATTATGGTGGAAAATAAGTATTTGGTCACCTACAAACAAGCAAGATTTCTGGCTCTCACAGACCTGTAACTTCTTCTTTAAGAGGCTCCTCTGTCCTCCACTCGTTACCTGTATTAATGGCACCTGTTTGAACTTGTTATCAGTATAAAATACACCTGTCCACAACCTCAAACAGTCACACTCCAAACTCCACTATGGCCAAGACCAAAGAGCTGTCAAAGGACACCAGGAACAAAATTGTAGACCTGCACCAGGCTGGGAAGACAGAATCTGCAATAGGTAAGCAGCTTGGTTTGAAGAAATCAACTGTGGGAGCAAATATTAGGAAATGGAAGACATACAAGACCACTGATAATCTCCCTCGATCTGGGGCTCCATGCAAAATCTCACCCCGTGGGGTCAAAATGATCACAAGAACGGTGAGCAAAAATCCCAGAACCACACGGGGGGACCTAATGAATGACCTGCAGAGAGCTGGGACCAAAGTAACAAAGCCTACCATCAGTAACACACTACGCCGCCAGGGACTAAAATCCTGCAATGCCAGACGTGTCCCCCTGCTTAAGCCAGTACATGTCCAGGCCCGTCTGAAGTTTGCTAGAGTACATCCAGAAGAGGATTGGGAGAATGTCATATGGTCAGATGAAACCAAAATAGAACTTTTTGGTAAAAACTCAACTCGTCGTGTTTGGAGGACATAGAATGCTGAGTTGCATCCAAAGAACACCATACCTACTGTGAAGCATGGGGGTGGAAACATCATGCTTTGGGGCTGTTTTTCTGCAAAGGGACCAGGACGACTGATCCGTGTAAAGGAAAAGAATGAATGGGGCCATGTATGAGATTTTGAGTGACAACCTCCTTCCATCAGCAAGGGCATTGAAGATGAAACGTGGCTGGGTCTTTCAGCATGACAATGATCCCAAACACACCGCCCGGGCAACGAAGGAGTGGCTTCGTAAGAAGCATTTCAAGGTCCTGGAGTGGCCTAGCCAGTCTCCAGATCTCAACCCCATAGAAAATCTTTGGAGGGAGTTGAAAGTCCGTGTTGCCCAGCGACAGCCCCAAAACATCACTGCTCTAGGGGAGATCTGCATGGAGGAATGTGCCAAAATACCAGCAACAGTGTGTGAAAACCTTGTGAAGACTTACAGAAAACGTTTGACCTGTGTCATTGCCAACAAAGGGTATATAACAAAGTATTGAGAAACTTTTGTTATTGACCAAATACTTATTTTCCACCATAATATGCAAAGAAATTCATAAAAAATCCTACAATGTGATTTTCTGGATTTTTTTTCCTCATTTTGTCTGTCATAGTTGACGTGTACCTATGATGAAAATTACAGGCCTCTCTCATCTTTTTAAGTGGGAGAACTTGCACAATTGGTGGCTGACTAAATACTTTTTTTCCCCACTGTATAGTGTTGTAACGATGTGCAAATAGTTAAAGTACAAAAGGGAGAAAAAAAAAACATAAATATAGGTTGTATTTACAATGGTGTTTGTTCTTCACTGGTTCCCCTTTTCTTGTGGGAACAGGTCACAAATCTTGCTTATGTGATGGCACACTGTGATATTTCAAAATTGGATTTGTTTTTGAATTCTTTGTGGGTCTGTGTAATTTGAGGAAAATATGTGTCTCTAATATGGTCATACATTTGGCAGGAGGTTAGGAAGTGCAGCTCAGTTTCCACCTCATTTATGCTCACTGAGTCTGTACATAGTCAAATCTTTCCTTAATTTTGGATCAGTCAGAGTGATCAGGTATTCTCCAAGCTCTGATGCTGCTGCTGGTCAGTAGTAGCCTACCAAACTTGCTAACTGCCTGGTATTAAGCACTCTATTGTCCCTCTAATCACTCTGACATCAATGCAAATGTAAGCGAAAATCTAATCAAACACTTCACGAGAGCCCATGAGCTCATGTTGCGCAACATTTATATAGGCTATGCAATTGCGCGAGAAAACAGAGTGATGGCCTCTACTAAAAAGAGGAGTATCCCATCAGCTTTCTATAGGCTAGGCCTACTATATTTATTTCTCAACTTTCCTAATATCAGGCACATTGCTTATATTTACAACAGGAGTATAGCCTACTTGGCTGGCATGAAAATAACACTCATATATTATTTAGTATATGTAAAGACAAGATTAAATCAAGAATAGTCTGATGGGTGACAATATTAGCCTATCACTTGTGAATGATATATTATCACTTGTGAATGATGCCCAGCATAAGAAACAATGCCTTTTTTTGCGACTTTTTTGAATCATAGTTGCACACCTCATGTAGCCTAGCCCACAGGCCTATATGTTTTGATGAGGTTTGTATCACAACTAAAGTGGCCAAATAACTTCTTAAAATTAAGCACATTAATCCGCTTTACAAGGGGTGTAGAGCCTAACTGGCATAAATAAGCAGCGCGTGAGTTTCAAGTTTGGGGAAGATAATTTACACCATAAAAATGAACCTTTATAATAAAAGCATTACATGCATAATTGCATTTGCGGTCATTTTTGATAATGGTGTTTTCCCGCTAATGGAACATTTGCGCTTATAGCCTACTGCCATGTGTGCATTGCTGCGCTTATATGGTGAAGAAATAGCCTAATAGTTTATCAACATTTTAAGCTAAATGTTCTGATCTGTTCCGTCAGCCACATTGCGTAAAAAAGTTGTTTTGATGCTAGTGGTTGTATTAATTTGTGATCTATCGCATCCCACAACTGTCCCAGACTATGTTTGGAATATTTATTTCTCGCACGGAATGGAATAGGTCGACTTATGTACTATGGGGGATAGTAGATTGACGTAGGCTAGTGCTTTTGCTGTTCATTAGGCCTACTCATCTTGTTGTCTGACGAAAAGTAAATGTGGACAGTTCTTCCAATATCTTCAATATGCACCTCGGAATTGGATAAGGACGCGCACAGTGGCATCTCCGATGTGTCTGTTTTCACTTGTAGCCTGTGAGAAAGACCCAATCACGTGATGGAGAGCCATGTGAGTGAGAGGTGTTTCGGATCATGCAGCACTCAGGGAGAAGGGCACAATGGCCACTGGCCGCAAAAGGCATGTATTTATTTAGGGTGCATTACGGCCACACAAAGGGGATGCTGCCGTGAAATTCAAGGCATTATCAAGTGCTTGTCAAATTGTGAATGAGTGACTGATGAAGTGTGTACAGCCTGCACAAAAAACAAAGCAGAGCTCATGCCTTTCAAGATACTTTTTTCAAACCATCATTAGAGTCGCATCATGCATCCTTACAATGTATTAAACATATAGCCCAAAGTTTGTAGAACAACTAAAGGTACATTCATAACTCTAAATTAAGCATATAGGAATACATATTTCTTTGTTAACCGCTCAACACAGAATAGCCGCATGTGCACACTCCCTCAAATCGTTTGGAGAAAATATCCTTTCTATTTTATTCAGCTTTGTTCAGTTGTATTCTTCATACCATAAAATAATGCCATGGAATTCTAAGCAAATCTTGTCTGCTAAATGAACAAGTGTAACCCACAGCCATTTGGCATAGCCAGATCAGTTCCTAACATAAGGACAACTCAGAGTATGCTATTCTGTTCTTCTGAAATACACTACATTTTCGTCATATCATGCTTCTTTAGACCTGTCTAAAATAAATAATGGATTTATTGTGAAGGTATAGGCTATATTACATGGATTTTTTAAATATAGATGTTCCAAAGGTCTGCATCAGTGGCTTGTAGGCTATGTGTGGAAGCCAGGAGATGCTAAATGTTTTTATGTTAATTAACGGTTAATTACCGTGAGACCGACAGTTATTTGCTTGACAATCACCAGCTGACTAAATTTCTTGACCGCCACAGCCCTAGTTGGGTCTAATTGTGTTGCTGTCCTGGGGCTCTGTTTGTGTTTGTGAACAGAGCCCCAGGACCAGCTTGCTTAGAGGACTCTTCTCCAGATTAATCTCTCTGTAGGTGATGGCTTTGTTATGGAAGGTTTGGGAATCGCTTCCTTTTAGGTGGTTGTAGAATTTAACTGATATTTTCTGGATTTTGATAATTAGTGGGTATCATCCTAATTCAGCTCTGCATGCATTATTTGCAGTGGTGGAAAAAGTACCCAATTTTCATACTTGAGTAAAAGTAAAGATACCTTAATAGAAAATGACTCAAGTAAAAGTGTAAGTCACCCAGTAAAATACTACTTGAGTAAAAGTCTAAAAGTATTTGGTTTTAATTATACTTAAGTATCAAAAGTCAATGTAATTGCTAATATATGCGCAAGTATCAAAAGTAAAAGTAAAAGTATAAATCCTTTCAAATTCCTTATATTAAGTAAACCAGACAGCATCATTTTATTTATATTTATGGGTAGCCAGGGGCACACTCCAACACTCAGACATAATTTACTAACTCACTCATGTGTTGAGTGAGTCCGTCAGATCAGAGGCAGTAGCTATGACCAGGGATGTTCACTTGATAAGTGTGTGAATTAGACTATTTTCCTGTCCTGCTAAGCATTCAAAATGTAACTAGTACTTTTGGGTGTCAGGGAAAATGTATGGAGTAAAAAGTACATTATTTTCTTTAGGAATGTAGTGAAGTAAAAGTAAAAGTAGTCAAAAAGATAAATAGTAAAGTACAGATACCCAAGAAAACTACTTAAGTAGTACTTTCAAGTATTTTTACTTAAGTACTTTACACCACTGATTATTTGGTGTTTTACGTTGTACATGGAGGATATTTTTGCAGAATTTTGCATGCAGAGTCAATTTGGTGTTTGTCCCATTTTGTGAATTCTTGGTTGGTGAGAGGGCCCCAGACCTCACAACCATAAAGGGCAATGGGTTCTATAACTGATTCAAGTATTTCTACCCAGATCCTAATTGGTATGTCAAATTTTATGTTCCTTTTCATTGTGTAGAAGGCCCTTCTTGCCTTGTCTCTCAGATCGTTCACACCTTTGTGGAAGTTACCTGTGGTGCTGATGTTTAGGCCAAGGTATGTATAATTTTTTTGTGTGCTCTAGGGCAACGGTGTCTAGTTGGAATTTGTATTTGTGGTCCTGGCATCTGGACCTTTTTTGGAACACCATTATTTTTGTCTTACTGAGATTTACTGTCAGGGCCCAGGTCTGACAGAATCTGTGCAGAAGATGTAGGTGCTGCTGTAGGCCCTCCTTGGTTGGGGATAGAAGCACCAGATCATCAGCAAACAGTAGACATTTGACTTCAGATTCTAGTAGGGTGAGGCTGGGTGCTGCAGACTGTTCTAGTGCCCTCACCAATTCATTTATACAGCTCTGGAAAAAGAGACCACTGCAAAAGTATCAGTTTCTCTGGTTTTACTATTTATAGGTATGTGTTTGGCTAAAAATTACATTTTTGTTTTATTGTATAAACTACTGACAACATTTCTCCCAAATTCCAAATAAAAATATTATCATTTAGAGCATTTATTTGCAGAAAATGACAACTTGTCAAAATAACAAAAAAGATGCAGTGTTGTCAGACCTCGAATAATGCAAAGAAAATAAGTTAATGTTCATATTTAAACAACACAATACTCATGTTTTAACTTAGGGAGAGTTCAGAAATCAATATTTGGTGGAATAACCCTGATTTTTTATCACAGCTTCCATGGCATGCTCTCCACCAGTCTTTCACACTGATGTTGGGTGACTTTATGCCACTCCTGGTGCAAAAATTCAAGCAGCTCAGCTTTGTTTGATGGCTTGTGACCATCCATCTTCCTTTTGATCACATTCCAGACGTTTTCAATGGGGTTCAGGTCTGGAGATTGAGCTGGCCATGACAGGGTCTTGATCTGGTGGTCCTCCATCCACACCTTGATTGACCTGGGTGTGTGGCATGGTGCATTGTCCTGCTGGAAAATCCAATCCTCAGAGTTGGGGAACAATGTCAGAGCAAAAGGAGGCAAGTTTTCTTCCAGGACAACCTTGTATGTGGCTTGATTCATGCGTCCTTCACAAAGACAAATCTGCCCGATTCCAGCCTTGCTGAAGCACTCCAAGATCATCACCGACCCTCCACCAAATTTCACAGTGGGTGCGAGACGCTGTGGCTTGTAGGCCTCTCCAGATCTCCGTCTAACCAATAGATGACCAGGTGTTGGGTAAAGCTGAAAATTGGACTCATCAGAGAAGATGACCTTACTCCAGTCCTCTACGGTCCAATCCTCATGGTCTTTTGCAAACCTCAGCCTGGCTCTTCTTTGCTTCTCATTGATGAGGGGCTTTTTTCTAGCTTTGCACGACTTCAGCCCTGCCCCTAGGAGCCTGTTTCGAGCTGTCCTCGCCGTGCACTTCACCCCAGCTGCCGTTTGCCATTCATTTTGTAGGTCACTTGATGTCATCCTATGGTTGTTGAGTGACATTCGAATGAGTTGGCGGTCATCCCGGTCAGTAGAGTGTCGTTTTCGCCCTCTGCCGGTCTGTAGCTTTGTTGTCCCCAATGTCTGCTGCTTGACCTTGTTCTTATTTTTACATTTTACATTTTAGTCATTTAGCAGACGCTCTTATCCAGAGCGACTTACAGTTAGTGATTACATATTTTTTAAATACTGGCCCCCTGTGGGAATCGAACCCACAACCCTGGCGTTGCAAATGCCATGCTCTATCAACTGAGCTACATCCCTGCCGGCCATTCCCTCCCCTACCCTGGACGACGCTGGGCCAATTGTGCGCCGCCCATGAGTCTCCCGGTCGCGGCCGGCTGCGACAGAGCCTGGATTCGAACCAGGATCTCTAGTGGCACAGTTAGCACTGCGATGCAGTGCCTTAGACCACTGCACCACTCAGGAGTGAGTCTTATGTACCGTCGTCTTTGAAATTTTAAGGATGGAAGCAACCTGACGCTCACTGTATCCCTCAGCCAGTAAAGCCAGAATTGAACCCTTCTTTTCCTCACTCAAAACTTTCCTTTTCAACTCTTTTGGCATGGTCAATAGTTATTTTTCGATTAATATTACTTTTGAGGTACTATTAGCACTGTTTTTGCCATCCAGATGGTCCTATTGCAAGAGGATATTGATGACCACAGCAGTGGTTTTTACACTTTTCCTTGTTAAATAAGATTTGGTTCAGGTGATCACCTAATCAGTACCTAATTCAGTAGAATGAGGTGTGCCTGTGTTGGAATTCAACAGACACTGGAATGGAATGGCTGTCATACATGTAGAGATGCTGATTTAAGAAAAATTTGCAGTGGTCTCTTAATTTTTTCCAGAGCTGTATATTTTGAAGAGGGTGGGGCTCAAGCTGCATCCCTGTCTCACCCCACTGCCATGTGGAAAGAAATGTGTGTGTTTTTTGCCAATTTTAACCACACACCTGTTGTTTGTGTACATGGATTTTATAATGTCGTATGTTTTTCCAAAACACCACTTTCCATCAATTTGTATAGCAGACGCTCATGCCAAATTGAGTCAAGAGCTTTTTTGTCTCCACTTTTGTGGATTGGGGCGATCAGTCCTTGGTTCCAAATATTGGGGAAGATGCCAGAGCTGAGGATGATGTTAAAAAGTGTAAGTATAGCCAATTGGAATTTGTGGTCTGTATATTTAATTTAGGATACCATCAACACCATAGGCCTTTTTGTGTTGGAGGGTTTGTATTTTGTCCTGTAGTTCATTCAATGTAATTGGATAGATAACTCTTTGTGTTGTTGTTTGTTTAGTGTGTTCCAATTTTCCCAGAAGTGGTTAGATTCTATGGATTCTTCATTTACATTGAGCTGATTTCTGATGTGCTGTTCCTTCTTTTTCCGTAGTGTATTTCTGTATTGTTTTAGTGATTCACCATAGTGAAGGCATGGCTCAGGTTTTCTGGGTCTCTATGTTTTTGGATAGATAGGTTTCTCAATTTCTTTCTTAGGTTTTTGCATTCTTCATCAAACCATTTGTCATTGTTGTAAATTTCTTAGGTTGTCTGCTTGACATTTTTATTTGATAGGGAAGCTGAGAGGTCAAATATACTGTTTAGGTTTTCTACTGCTAAGTTTACACCTTCACTATTACAGTGAAACATTTTGTCCAGGAAGTTGTCTAGAAGGGATTTAATTTGTTGTTGCCTAATTGTTTTTTGGTAGGTTTCTAGACTACTTTCCTTCCATCTATAGCATTTCTTAATATTATGCAGTTCCTTTGGCTTTGATGCTTCATGATTGAGTATTGCTCTGTTCAAGTAGACTGTGATTTTTCTGTGATCTGATAGGGGTGTCAGTGGGCTGACTGTGAACGCTCTGAGAGACTCAAGGAATGAGCTGTAGGTGTACCTACCGTAAGAGTCCGCTCGAAGCCTACCATTTTTATTTTTTATTTTTTTTATTTCACCTTTATTTAACCAGGTAAGCCAGTTGAGAACAGGTTCTCATTTACAACTGCGACCTGGCCAAGATAAAGCAAAGCAGTGCAATAAAAACAACACAGAGTTACATATGGGGTAAAAAACTTAAAGTCAAAAATACAACAGAAAATATATATACAGTGTGTGCAAATGTAGCAAGTTATGGAGGTAAGGCAATAAATAGGCTTTAGTGCAAAATAATTACAATAGTATTAACACTGGAATGCTAGATGTGCAAGATATTATGTGCAAATAGAGATACTGGGGTGCAAAAGAGCAAAATAAATAACAATATAGGGATGAGGTAGTTGTGTGGGCTAATTTCAGATGGGCTGTGTACAGGTGCAGTGATCGGTAAGGTGCTCTGACAACTGATGCTTAAAGTTATTGAGGGAGATAAGAGTCTCCAGCTTCAGAGATTTTTGCAATTCGTTCCAGTCATTGGCAGCAGAGAACTGGAAGGAATGGCGGCCAAAGGAGGTGTTGGCTTTGGGAATGACCAGTGAGATATACCTGCTGGAGCGCAGACTACGGGTGGGTGCTGCTATGGTGACCAATGAGCTAAGATAAGGCGGGGATTTGCCTAGCAGTGATTTATAGATGGCCTGGAGCCAGTGGGTTTGACGACGAACATGTAGTGAGGACCAGCCAACAAGAGCGTACAGGTCACAGTGGTGGGTAGTGTATGGGGCTTTGGAGACAAAACGGATGGCACTGTGATAGACTACATCCAATTTGCTGAGTAGAGTGTTGGAGGCTATTTTGTAAATGACATCGCGAAGTCAAGGATCGGTAGGATAGTCAGTTTTACGAGGGCATGTTTGGCAGCATGAGTGAAGGAGGCTTTGTTGCGAAATAGGAAGCCGATTCTAGATTTAACTTTGGATTGGAGATTCTTTATGTGAGTCTGGAAGTTGAGTTTACAGTCTAACCAGACACCTAGGTATTTGTAGTTGTCCACATACTCTAGGTCAGACCCGTCGAGAGTGGTGATTCTAGTCGGGTGGGCGGGTGCCAGCAGCGTTCGATTGAAAAGCATGCATTTAGTTTTACTAGTGTTTAAGAGCAGTTGGAGGCTACTGAAGGAGTGTTGTATGGCATTGAAGCTCGTTTGGAGGTTTGTTAACACAGTGTCCAATGAAGGGCCAGATGTATACAAAATGGTGTCGTCTGCGTAAAGGTGGATCTGAGAGTCACCAGCAGCAAGAGCGACATCATTGATATACACGGAGAAAAGTGTCGGCCCAAGAATTGAACCCTGTGGCACCCCCATAGAGACTGCCATAGGTCCAGACAACAGGCCCTCCGATTTGACACACTGAACTCTATCTGAGAAGTAGTTGGTGAACCAGGCGAGGCAGTCATTTGAGAAACCAAGGCTATTTAGTCTGCCAATAAGAATGCGGTGGTTGACAGAGTCGAAAGCCTTGGCCAGGTCGATGAAGACGCCTGCACAGTACTGTCTATTATCAATCGCGGTTATAATATCGTTTAGGACCTTGAGCGTGGCTGAAGTGCACCCATGACCAGCTCGGAAACCGGATTGCATAGCGGAGAAGGTACGGTGGTATTCGAAATGGTCGGTGATCTGTTCGTTAACTTGGCTTTCAAATACTTTCGAAAGGCAGGGCAGGATGGATATAGGTCTGTAGCAGTTTGGATCTAGAGTGTCACCCCCTTTGAAGAGGGGGATGACCGCGGCAGCTTTCCAATCTCTGGGGATCTCAGACGTTATGAAAGAGGTTGAACAGACTAGTAATAGGGGTTGCGACAATTTCGGCGGCTAGTTTTAGAAAGAAAGGGTCCAGATTGTCTAGCCCAGCTGATTTGTAGGGGTCCAGATTTTGCAGCGCTTTCAAAACATCAGCTGTCTGAATTTGTGTGAAGGAGAAGCGGGGGGGGCATGGGCAAGTTGCAGCAGAGGGTGCAGAGTTGGTGGCCGGGGTAGTGGTAGCCAGATGGAAAGCATGGCCAGCTGTAGCAAAATGCTTGTTGAAATTCTCGATTATTGTAGATTTATCGGGTGGTGATAGTGTTTCTAGCCTCAGTGCAGTGGGCAGCTGGGAGGAAGTGCTCTTATTCTCCATGGACTTTACAGTGTCCCAAAACTTTTTGGAGTTAGTGCTACAGGATGCAAATTTCTGAAAGAAAAAGTTAGCCTTTGCTTTCCTGACTGCTTGTGTATATTGGTTCCTAACTTCCCTGAAAAGTTGCATATCGCGGGGGCTATTTGATGCTAATGCTGTACGCCACAGGATGTTTTTGTGCTGGTCAAGGGCAGTCAAGTCTGAGGAGAACCAGGGGCTATATCGGTTCTTAGTTCTGTATTTTTTTAATGGGGCATGTTTATTTAAGATTGAGAGGAAATTACTTTTAAGGAACAACCAGGCATCCTCTACTGACGGAATGAGATCTATATCCATCCAGGATACCTGGGCCAGGTCAATTAGGAAGGCCTGCTCGCTAAAGTGTTTTAGGGAGCGTTTGACAGTGATGAGGGGTGGTCGTTTGACCGCGGACCCGCTACGGACGCAGGCAATAAGGCAGTGATCGCTGAGATCCTGGTTGAAGACAGCTGAGGTGTATTTAGAGGGTATGTTAGTCAGGATGATATCTATGAGGGTACCCATGTTTACGGATTTAGGGTTGTACCTGGTAGGTTCGTTGATAATTTGCGTGAGGTTGAGGGCATCTAGTTTGGATTGTAGGATGGCTGGGGGATTAAGCATATCCCAATTTAGGTCACCAAGCAGTACGAACTCTGAGGATAAATGGGGGGCAATCAATTCACATATGGTGTCCAGGGCACAGCTGGGGGCTGAGGGGGGTATGTAGCAAGCGGCAACAGTGAGAGACTTATTTCTGGAAAGGTGGATTTTTAGAAGTAGAAGCTCAAACTGTTTGGGCACAGACCTGGATAGTATGATAGAGCTCTGCAGGCTATCTCTACAGTAGATTGCAACTCCACCCCCTTTGGCAGTTCTATCTAGACGGAACATTTTATAGTTGGGGATGGAAATTTCAGAATTTTTGGTGGCCTTCCTGAGCCAGGATTCAGACACTGCTAGAACATCAGGGTTGGCGGAGTGTGCTAACGCAGTGAATAACTCAAACTTAGGAAGTAGACTTCTGATATTTATGTGCAAGAAACCAAGACTTTGCGATTACAGAAGTCAGCAAATGATAGCGCCTGGGGAGTAGGAGTGATACTGAGGGCTGCAGGGCCTGGGTTAGCCTCTACATCACCAGAGGAACAGAGGAGGACTAGAATAAGGATACGGCTAAAGGCTTTAAGAACTGGTCTTCTAGTGCGTTGGGTACATAGAATAAAGGGGGGCAGATTTCCGGGTGTTATAGAAAAGATTCAGGGCATTATTTACAGACAAGGATATGGAAGGATATGAGTAAAGTGGAGGTAAACCTAAGCGTTGGGTAACAATGAAAGAGATAGCATCGCTGGAAGCATCAATTGAGTCGGTCTCCGCGTGTATAGGGGGTGGGACAAAGGAGCTATCTAAGGTAGGTTTAGCTGGGCTGGGGGGTCTACAGTGAAATAGTACAATTAGAAATAACCGAAACAACAATAAGCTAACCATGTTTGGGCTGAGGCTAAACATAAACAGGATGTAGTACCGTAAAAAGGAACAGTCCAGCAGACATCAGCTGTATAGCTGAGTTATCATAAGGTCCGGTGAACAGCAATAGGATAGTTCGAGTAAGAGGCCACGGCTAGCGTGTGCTAGCGGGCGGGGCTAGCAGATGGAATCTTCGTGGTTAACGTCGTAACCACATCAGACGATTTCGTCGGCAGACCAGTCGTGTAGGATCGGCGGGGCTCCGTGTCAACACTAGGTGGTCCCGTCCGGTTGACAGAGAGGTAGATAGCCGGGAGATGGGCCTAGCTCAGGATGATTAGCCAGACCACAGCGTCCATTCCGTTGCAGCTAGCTGGTAGCGATGAATCCGGAGTTAAAGGTCCAGTGATTCAGTGATTCCGGCGGAAAAACCGATATGTTCTGGGTCGACAACGCTGTGCAGACTGGCCGAATATCCGGTGATTAATGTCCAGTGACCAAATCAATCCCGCAGAAAAAAAATCCAATGCTCTGGGTGAAATACCGCCAGCTGTGGCTAATAGCAAGTAGCCAGTCAGCTGGCTAGCTAGTTTCAACTGGAGACTCCAGATAAAGGTAAGTCAATAATAGAATCCGTTCCACATTGAGTGAGGCGGGTTGCAGGAAAGTATATTTTGTAGAAGGATGAAAAGTCTGATAGGGAAATATGTACGAAAAATACAAAAAAACAGGCTATTTACAGACACACGACAAAAACAGAACTGCACTACTACGCCATCTTGGATCCTCAATCTTGACTATGTACAGACCCAAGGTGCGACAGAGCTGCAGGAGTTGTGACCCTCCAGGTAGGTGTTTGTTCCCCTGTGTGCTAAGAGTGTCAAGTTATTGTCCAGTTCTAGTACATGTCCCTGGGCTTGGAAATGGTTGATCTCCCCCTCTAGGATGGAGCTGTCATCGTTAAAGTATGGGGATTCTATTGGGGGGATATAGGTAGCACACATGAGGACATTTTTCTCTGTTTAGATCATTTCTAGCCAGATGTAAAATGTTCCTGTTTTGACTAATTTAATAGAGTGGATTAGGTCTGCTCTATACCAAATTAGCATAACCCCTGAGTCTCTTCCCTGTTTCACACCTGGTAGTTTGGTGGATGGGACTACCAGCTCTCTGTAACCTAGAGGGCAACCAGTGGATCCATCTCCTCTCTACCATGTTTCTTGTAGGATGACATTGTCTGTATTTCCAATTTCTTTGATGAAGTCTGGGTTCCTTCTCTTTAGGCCAATGGCAGATGACCTCAGACCTTGTATATTCCAGGATTAGATAGTAAAAGCTTTGTGTTCCATAGTGTCTAGTGTTGTTTTCGTGTGGTTTAGGCTCGGACCATTACAGCAGGTGTGAGCAAAGCATGTTGAGCATCTGATACATACATCTTAGGTCGCAGGATGGGACTTGGGTGGGTGTATTAAGGGGGTTGGGCCTGTTGCTCTGCTCACGGCCTGGGCATATGTGTGGCTGCCATGTTGAGGTCATTGCTGCAGGGGCGGGGGGCATGGGGGGGGCATAAGACTGATCTCGGGGGGCCTATATAGGGTGTGGCTAGTGTTTGTTTGGGGAGGGGTCGACTGGTTGGGGTGGGGATGTGGCTCTCTCTCTCTCTACCTCTCTCTCTCTCCATGTCTCCTCTACCTGTCTTTTTCTCTATCAAGTTTCTCCCTGTCTGTCTCTCCCTATCTGTCTCTCCCTATCTGTCTCTCCCTGACACTCTCTCAAATCCCTGGACACTAGTGCAGAGTGAAACAAGTCCTAAATGATAGGGAGAGACAGTGAAGTGCTGTACCTTACAAAAATGCTATGGACTAACATCAATTAGCTGAATGACTGATAGTGATGTGTTGTCGGCCATTTTCTGCCAAGAAATCTAAAACGGACTTCATCACGCCAAATGGCCCACAATGACTCGACTATGATTCACAGCTATAATTACATCACTGGCAGGCTTTCTGATTCAGAGGGGTTGGGTTAAATGCGGAAGACACATTTCGGTTGAATGCATTCAGTTTTGCAAGAACATGAACAAAGTGCAATCTGTCTCTCTATTTGGGAATTTCTGGGCCCGTATTAACAAAGCATACCCAGAGTAGGAGTGCTGATCTAGAATCAGTTTAGCACTTTTTCTCATAATGAATAAGAGACACTTTATGAACATGGGCCTTCATCCAAGATCAGCTGTCCCTGGGGCTGTGCAGAAGAAAACACAACTCTGACACATTTTACCCTTCTAACCACCTAGTTATTTAGCAATCTACCCTCCCTTTTACTTTTCATTTTTTTCTGTCTTTCTTTTGAGTCGGTGTTAGATTGTAAGCTCCCGCTCTGCTCAGTGAAAGGTCCTAGTGTTCTCCGGAGCAGATATCCCCCCCAGCCGGAGGTGAGCACATATTTCCGGGACTTCCTCAAGAGTTTTCTTGCCTTTATCCAAATCCTCCAAATCCTATTCGGAGCTGGACTATGGGTCACAATCGCCACCAACAAATACGAATGCTCCATCCACTTCGTCTTGTTCGTGGCAGTCCTCTTCTGGCTCCTCACCTTCTTCATCACCCTCCTGGACAAGCAGGACCTCGTCCCCATCTTTTTGGGAGGGGACCGGTGGTTGCTTGGCAACATAATTCACAGTATCGCAGCCGCAGTGCTACCGGCGATCGGCGTCATGATCTAGAAGACCAAGCAGTACATGCACTGCAACCTGGAGCAATACAAACTCTACTGCCTGCCTGTATAAAGTCTACCTGGCTGCCGCCATGTTCGCATGTCTGGGCACTGTGGTGTATCTTGTCTCGGCGGTGTACTTGGGCTGTAGGAAGTGCTGGGGCGAGCAGACGGTGGTTTGAGAGAGAGGGGGGAGGACAGAGGGGAGCAGAGAAGTGAGAGATGGGATGTTGGACTGGGGGAGGGAGGCAAGAGCTCTCCCGGGATATGGGAGAGGAGATGAGGGAGGTGGATTTTCTGTCCCCCAAAGATAAGGGAGTGTCCTCTTGTCTTCTTGGCTCAAACTCCTACAGGTTTGTCCATATTTTGTTATGTAATTTAATGTCAGTATCAATTAATTAGCTTATCAAAGTATATATTTTATATTCTTGTGTGTGTGGTTTTTTATATGACAGCAAGCTATCAACCAAAAACCGGACTAGAATACTAGAATGTTTTTGTTTAGACTGGCAACAACATTCCAATGCTCTGAGCAGTCGTCAGGGCATGGGCGTTTTATCTGCGCCTTTACAAACACATATCTTATGCTTTGCAGCCTACAACAAGTTGTAATAGCAAGGACATGAGATTAAATGCCCTTGATATGAAAATAACTACATTTGTTAGCAAGAAATAATCCATGTCTATATCAAAAACAAAAACAAGTATTTTCCTAATTATTCCAGAAGTGTCCTTCTTGTTAAGGCCAAATGTTGATGCATTAAAACCATTGTAACTGAACACCAGATACAGGGTTCTCTTCTTTGGTAATAACACTGTCATTAATTTACATTTTACATTTACATTTGACTTTTTTGTCATTTAGCAGATGCTCTTGTCCAGAGCGACTTACAGTTAGTGCATTCATCTTAAGATACAGTGCATTCGGAAAGTATTCAGACCCCTTGACTTTTTCCACATTTTGTTACGTTACAGCCTTATTCTAACATTTATAAAATGAAATGTTTTCCTCATCAATCTACAAACATTACCCCATAATGACAAAGCGAAAACAGGTTTTTAGAAATATTTGCAAATTTATAAAAAAACAAAAACAGAAATACCTTTGCTATGAGACTCGAAATTGAGCTCAGGTGCATCCTGTTTCAATTTATAATCCTTGAGATGTTTCTACAACTTGATTGGTGTCCACCTGTGGTAAATTCAATTGATTGGACATGATTTGGAAAGGCACACACCTGTCTATATAAGATCCCACAGTTGACAGTGCATGTCAGATGTCTTTCAGCAGCAGGGACAGGAGACTAGTCAGGATCGAGGGAAAGATGAACGGAGCAAAGTACAGAGAGATCCTTGATGAAAACCTGCTCAAGAGCGCTCAGGACCTCAGACTGGGGCGAAAGTTCACCTTCCAACAGGACAACAACCCTGTGCAGACAGCCAAGACAATGCAGGAGTGGCTTCGGGACAAGTCTCTAAATATCCTTGAGTGGCCCAGCCAGAGCCCAGACTTGAACCCGATCGAACATCTCTGGAGAGACCTGAAAATAGCTGTGCAGCGACGCTCCCAATCCAACCTGACAGAGCTTGAGAGGATCTGCAGAGAAGAATGGGAGAAACTCCCCAAATACAGGCGTGCCAGGCTTGTAGCGTCATACCCAAGAAGACTCGAGGCTGTAATCACTGCCAAAGGTGCTTCAACAAAGTACTGAGCAAAGGATCTGAATACTTATTTAAATGTGATATTTCCGTTTTTTATTGTTTTATACATTTTCTAACATTGCTAAAAACGTGTTTTTGCTTTGTCATTATGGGGTATTGTATACAGATTGATGAGGGGGAAAAAAACGATTTAATCCATTTTAGAATAAGTTTGTAACGTAACAAAATGTAGGAAAAGTCAACGGGTCTGAATACTTTCCGAATACACTGTAGCTAGGTTGGACAACCACATAGACATTTTTCCTCAATATTGTAGCTATCAGTAGAGTCGAGGTGAGGAGGATTATTTAAGATACTGTTTGACACATGGTTTATGAACTGATACGCAAAACGATGCCGGATTCAAAACTTAAAATTGTTCAATTTAAATTATTATACAAAATTATTGCAACCAATGGAATGTTATATAATATATGGGGGATACAACCTTCCCAGCTCTGCAGATTTTGCTGCGAAGAGACAGTCATTGGATCATTTATTTTGGTACAGTACATATGTAGCTTGTTTTTGGTCACAGGTCCAGGAATGGCTGAAGAATTGCAATATTTACCTGGAGCTAACCCTGCAGATGGCACTACTGGGTGATCTGAAAAGTCATAGTCAATCGATCAATAATATAGTAATACTTTTAGCACAAATGTTCATTTTCAATTTACAATCTGTAGAAACAATGAGAATATAAAGGTTCAGAACTTTTGTGAAACATCACAGTACAGTATACAATATATGGCAAATAGAAATCCAATATGGATGGTGTTGGGAGATAGATGGGAGGGGTTGAATGGAGCTGAAGGTTGGGGTTAATAACAACTAATAACAACAAGATAACTAATGTAAAACATACTGTGTCCATAATATCTATATAGGTTGTAGGTTAATAACTTTTGTGAAAGAACACGGTTTGAAAGATATGGCATATAGAAGCAAACCGGATGGACATCATGAAAATGATCGGAGAGGTTGAGGGTAGAGGAAGTTCAGGAGTAAAAGCAAACAAAATGGAACTATTGTCAAATTGATTGTGTCCATAAAATGTATGTAGTATGTATAAGCTGGAAGTAGAGGCCTAAGCGTTGTTGTTCACTAGTTTTCTCCAATTAGGGGAGGGGTGGTAGGGTTAGAAAGTAACAAAGGAAAATATATTTTTTAAAAGGATATGTTTATATATATTTTTTTTGTCATTTAGCAGACACTCTTATCCAGAGTGACTTACAGTTAGTGCATACATTATTATTATTATTATAATTTTTCATACTGGCCCCCCATGGGAATCGAACCCACAACCCTGGCATTGCAAACACCATATATATATAATAGAATTATTGTAAAATTAACTCTGTCCATAAGGTGTAGAGAGTAAGTATAGACCGGAAGTAGAGGCCTGGGCATTGTTGTTCACTAATTTACTCCAAGTAGGGAAAGGATGGTGGGGTTGAAAAGTAATAAAGGGGAATATATATATAAAAAAAAAAAATATAAAAAAACATGGGGGATTGGAAGTGATGCAGACAATTACATTGATAGAAGATACAATATATCTGCAATATTAAGCTGATCCATTCCCCCCCCAAATAAAAATAAATAAAAATAAATAAATATATATAATTTAAAAAAAATAAACAATAAAAAAAACACAATGCTCTACCAACTGAGCTACATCCCTGCCGGCCATTCCCTCCCCTACCCTGGACGAAGCTGGGCCAATTGTGCGCCGCCCCATGGGCGCACAGGTTTTCCTACTTAAAAAGCATGTAGAGGTCTGTCATTTTTATCATATGTACAATTCAACTGTGAGAGACGGAATCTAAAACAAAAATCCAGAAAATCACATTGTATGATTTTTAAGTAATTAATTTGCATTTTATTGCATGACATAAGTATTTGATCACCTACCAACCAGTAAGAATACCGGCTCTCACAGACCTGTTAGTTTTTCTTTAAGAAGCCCTCCTGTTCTCCACTCATTACCTGTATTAACTGCACCTGTTTGAACTCGTTACCTGTATAAAAGACACCTGTCCACACACTCAATCAAACAGATTCCAACCTCTCCACAATGGCCAAGACCAGAGAGCTGTGTAAGGACATCAGGGATAAAATTGTAGATATGCACAAGGCTGGGATGGGCTACAGGACAATAGGCAAGCAGCTTGGTGAGAAGGCAACAACTGTTGGCGCAATTATTAGAAAATGGAAGAAGTTCATGATGACGGTCAATCAACCTCAGTCTGGGGCTCCATGCAAGATCTCACCTCGTGGGGCATCAATGATCATGAGGAAGGTGAGGGATCAGCCCAGAACTACACGGCAGGACCTGGTCAATGACCTGAAGAGAGCTGGGACCACAGTCTCAAAGAAAACCATTAGTAACACACTATGCTGTCATGGATTAAAATCCTGCAGCGCACGCAAGGTCCCCCTGCTCAAGCCAGCGCATGTCCAGGCCCATCTGAAGTTTGCCAATGACCATCTGGATGATCCAGAGGAGGAATGGGAGAAGGTCATGTGGTCTGATGAGACAAAAATAGAGCTTTTTGGTCTAAACTCCACTCGCCGTGTTTGGAGGAAGAAGAAGGATGAGTACGACCCCAAGAACACCATCCCAACCGTGAAGCATGGAAGTGGAAACATCATTCAAAGGGGACAGGACGACTGCACCGTATTGAGGGGAGGATGGATGGGGCCATGTATCGCGAGATCTTGGCCAACAACCTCCTTCCCTCAGTAAGAGCATTGAAGATGGGTCGTGGCTGGGTCTTTCAGCATGATACCGACCCGAAATACACAGCCAGGGCAACTAAGGAGTGGCTCCATAAGAAGCATCTGAAGGTCCTGGAGTGGCCTAGCCAGTCTCCAGACCTGAACCCAATAGAAAATATTTGGAGGGAGCTGAAAGTCCGTATTGCCCAGCGACAGCCCCGAAACCTGAATGATCTGGAGAAGGTCTGTATGGAGGAGTGGGCCAAAATTCCTGCTGCAGTGTGTGCAAACCTGGTCAAGACCTACAGGAAACGTATGATCTCTGTAATTGCAAACAAAGGTTTCTGTACCAAATATAAAGTTCTGCTTTTCTGATGTATCAAATACTTATGTCATGCAAAAAAATGCAAATTAATTACTTAAAAATCATACAATGTGATTTTCTGGATTTTTGTTTTAGATTCCGTCTCTCACGGTTGAAGTGTATCTATGCAAAATCGGCAGTGTATCAAATACTTGTTCTCCCCACTGTATGTATGTATATGAATTTATATGTATGTATATACAGTACCAGTCAAAAGTTTGGACACACCTACTCATTCAAGGGTTTTTCTTTATTTTGTACAATTTATTACATTGTAGAATAATGGTGAAGTTATCATAACTATGAAATAACATATACAGTGGGGAAAAAAAGTATTTAGTCAGCCACCAATTGTGCAAGTTCTCCCACTTAAGAAGATGAGAGAGGCCTGTAATTTTCATCATAGGTACACGTCAACTATGACAGACAAAATGAGAAAAAAAATTCCAGAAAATCACATTGTAGGATTTTTAATGAATTTATTGGCATATGATGGTGGAAAATAAGTATTTGATCAATAACAAAAGTTTCTCAATACTTTGTTATATACCCTTTGTTGGCAATGACACAGGTCAAACGTTTTCTGTAAGTCTTCACAAGGTTTTCACACACTGTTGCTGGTATTTTGGCCCATTCCTCCATGCAGATCTCCTCTAGAGCAGTGATGTTTTGGGGCTGTCGCTGGGCAACACAGACTTTCAACTCCCTCCAAAGATTTTCTATGGGGTTGAGATCTGGAGACTGGCTAGGCCACTCCAGGACCTTGAAATGCTTCTTACGAAGCCACTCCTTCGTTGCCCGGGCGGTGTGTTTGGGATCATTGTCATGCTGAAAGACCCAGCCACGTTTCATCTTCAATGCCCTTGCTGATGGAAGGAGGGTTTCACTCAAAATCTCACGATACATGGCCCCATTCATTCTTTCCTTTACACGGATCAGTCGTCCTGGTCCCTTTGCAGAAAAACAGCCCCAAAGCATGATGTTTCCAACCCCATGCTTCACAGTAGGTATGGTGTTCTTTGGATGCAACTCAGCATTCTTTGTCCTCCAAACATGACGAGTTGAGTTTTTACAAAAAAGTTATATTTTGGTTTCATCTGACCATATGACATTCTCCCAATCCTCTTCTGGATCATCCAAATGCACTTCAGACGGGCCTGGACATGTACTGGCTTAAGCAGGGGGACACGTCTCGCACTGCAGGATTTGAGTCCCTGGCGGCGTAGTGTGTTACTGATGGTTGGCTTTGTTACTTTGGTCCCAGCTCTCTGCAGGTCATTCACTAGGTCCCCCCGTGTGGTTCTGGGATTTTTGCTCACCGTTCTTGTGATCATTTTGACCCCACGGGGTGAGATCTTGCGTGGAGCCCCAGATCGAGGGAGATTATCAGTGGTCTTGTATGTCTTCCATTTCCTAATAATTGCTCCCACAGTTGATTTCTTCAAACCAAGCTGCTTACCTATTGCAGATTCAGTCTTCCCAGCCTGGTGCAGGTCTACAATTTTGTTTTTGGTGTCCTTTGACAGCTCTTTGGTCTTGGCCATTGTGAAGTTTGGAGTGTGACTGTTTGAGGTTGTGGACAGGTGTATTTTATACTGAGAACAAGTTCAAACAGGTGCCATTAATACAGGTAACGAGTGGAGGACAGAGGAGCCTCTGAAAGAAGAAGTTACAGGTCTGTGAGAGCCAGAAATCTTGCTTGTTTGTAGGTGACCAAATACTTATTTTCCACCATAATTTGCAAATAAATTCATTAAAAATCCTACAATGGGATTTTCTGGATTTTTTTTCCTCAATTTGTCTGTCATAGTTGACGTGTACCTATGATGAAAATTACAGGCCTCTCTCATCTTTTTAAGTGGGAGAACTTGCACAATTGGTGGCTGACTAAATACTTTTTTTCCCCACTGTATGGAATCATGTAGTAACCAAAAATTGGAAGTGATGCAGACAATTACATTGATGGAAGTTACAATCTATCTGCAATATTAAAGCTGATCTACCCCCTAAATAAATAAAAAATATATAATAAAAAATAAAATGAAAATAGAGATAGATGGGAGGCGTTGAATGGAGATGAAAGGTGGGACTAATAACAACAAGATAACTCATTGTCACGTTCGTTCAAGGACGGGTCAGACCAAGGTGCAGCATGAAAAGCGTACATGTTTATTACACAGATAAACACACGACAAAACAACAAACCAAACGAAACGTGAAGTCCTAAGGCTGAAACACAAAACAAACCTATACACGGAACAAGATCCCACAACTAATGCATGCCAACAGGCTGCCTAAGTATGATCCCCAATCAGAGACAACGAGCGACAACTGTCTCTGATTGGGAATCACACCCGGCCAAACATAGATATACAACACCTAGACTGAAACATAGAAAACACAACATCGAATATTCACACCCTGACTCAACATATAAGAGTCCCCTGAGTCAGGGCGTGACACTCATGTAAAATGCCAATAAAATGTATATAGGTTCAGAACTTTTGTAAAACAGCACAGTCAAAAATATATGGCAAATAGAAATCAAACTGGATGGACATCAGAAATAGATGAGAGTGGGTGAGGGTAGAGGAAGGACAGGACAGGACTAAAAACAAAATTAAAATGTTCCTCCTCCCTACCTGTATATATATATTTTTGTCATTTAGCAGACGCTCTTATCCAGAGCGACTTACAGGTAGTGAGTGCATAAATTTTTTCATACTGGCCCCCTGTGGAAATCGAACCCACAACCCTGGCGTTGCAAGGCAGAAACTCAAACAGGAAGTACCCTTGCTAAGGACTATTCAACGCTGGTCTGACCAATCGGAATCCACGCTTCAAGATTGTTTTGATCACGCGGACTGGGATATGTTCCGGGTAGCTTGCGAAAATAGTTTAGACGAATACACTGAAACGGTGACTGCGTTTATCAGGAAGTGTATAGGTGATGTTGTGCCCACTGTGACTATTAAAACCTACCCTAACCAGAAACCGTGGATAGATGGCAGTATTCGCGCAAAACTGAAAGCGCGAACCACCGCATTTAACCATGGCAAGGTGACTGGGAATATGGCAGAATACAAACAGTGTAGCTACTCACTCTGCAAGGCAATTAAACTGGAAAAACATCAGTATAGAGATAAAGTGGAGTTGCAATTCAACGGCTCAGACATGAGACGTATGTGGCATGGTCAACAGACAATCACAGACTATAAAAGGAAAACCAGGCACGTCGCCGACACCGACGTCTCGCTTCCAGACAAGCTAAACACCTTCTTCGTCCGCTTTGAGGATAACACAGTGCCACCGACGAGGCCCACTACCAAGGACTGTGGCCTCTCCTTATCAGTGGCCGACGTGAGTAAGACATTTAAGCATGTTAACCCCCGCAAGGCTGCCTGCCCAGACGGCATCCCTAGCCGCGTCCTCAGAGCATGCGCAGACCAGCTGGCTGGTGTGTTTACGGACATATTCAATCTCTCCCTTTCCCAGTCTGCTGTTCCCACATGCTTCAAGATGGCCACCATTGTTCCTGTACCCAAGAAAGCAAAGGTAACTGATCTAAATGACTATCGCCCCGTAGCACTCTCCTCTGTCATCATGAAGTGCTTTGAGAGACTAGTCAAGGATCATATCACCTCTACCTTACGTGTCACCCTAGACCAACTTCAATTTGCTTACCGCCCCAATAGATCCACAGACGATGCAATCACACTGCACACTGCCCTATCCCATCTGGACAAGAAGAATACCTATGTAAGAATGCTGTTCATTGACTATAGCTCAGCATTCAACACCATAGTACCCTCCAAGCTCATCATTAAGCTTGAGGCCCTGAGTCTGAACCCCGCCCTGTGCAACTGGGTCCTGGACTTCCTGACGGGCCGCCCCCAGGTGGTGAAGGTAGGAAACAACATCTCCACTTCGCTGATCCTCAACACTGGGGCCCCACAAGATGCGTGCTCAGCCCCCTCCTGTACTCCCTGTTCACCCATGACTGCATGGCCAAGCACGCCTCCAACTCAATCACCAAGTTTGCAGACGACACAACAGTAGTAGGCTTGTTTACCAACAATGACGAGACCGCCTACAGGGAGGAGGTGAGGGCTCTGGGAGTGTGGTGCCAGGAAAATAACCTCTCACTCAACGTCAACAAAACAAAGGAGATGATTGTGGACTTCAGGAAGCAGCAGAGGGTGCACCCCCCTATCCACATCGACGGGACCGCAGCGGAGAAGGTGGAAAGCTTCATGTTCCTTGGCGTACACATCACTGACAAACTGAAATGATCCACCCACGCAGACAGTGTGGTGAAGAAGGCGCATCAGAGCCTCTTCAACCTCAGGAGGCTGAAGAAATTTGTCTTGGCACCTAAAACCCTCACTAACCTTTACTGATGCACAATTGAGAGCATCCTGTCGGGCTTTATCACCGCCTGGTACGGCAACTGCACCTCCCGCAACCGCAGGGCTCTCCAGAGGGTGGTGCGGTCTGCCGAATGCATTACCGGGGGCAAACTACCCGCCCTCCAAGACACCTACAGCACCCGATGTCACAGGAAGGCCAAAAAGATCATCAAGGACATCAACAACCTGAGCCACTGCCTGTTCACCCCGCTATCATCCAGAAGGCGCGGTCAGTACAGGTGCATCAAAGCTGGGACCTGAAAAACAGCTTCTATCTCAAGGCCATCAGACTGTTAAATAGCCATCAGTAGCACATTAGAGGCTGCTGCTGCCTATTGAAATCACTGGCCACTTTAAGAAATGGAACACTAGTCACTTTAATAATGTTTACATATCTTGCACTACTCATCTCATATGTATATACTGTATTCTATTCTATAATATTCTACTGTATCTTAGTCCATGCCGCTCTGTCATTGCTTGTCCATATATGTATATTTTCTTAAATTCCATTCCTTACTAGATTTGTGTGTATTGGGTATATGTTGTGAAATTGTTAGATATTACTGCACTTTCGGAGCTAGAAGCACAAGCATTTTGCTACACCCGCAATAACATCTGCTAAACACGTGTATGTGACAAATAAAATTTGATTTGATTTGATTTGAAAATAGATTGTGTCTGTAAAATGTACTGTATATAGTATGTATAAGCTGGAAGTAGAAGCCTAGGTGTTGTTGTTCATTAATTTACTCCAATTAGCGGAGGGGTGGTGTCACAGTTTCGGCCGAGGCTGCTCCTCCTCCTGGTTCGGGCAGGCTTCGGCGGTCGTCGTCCCCGGAGTACTAGCTGCCACCGATCTATGTTTCATGTTCGTTTGGTTTTGTCTGGATGTTGTACACCTGTGTCTTGTTAGTCCTCGTTAGTGTCCTATTTAGTTATCGTTGTGTGTGCTTGTCGTTGTGTGTGATTGCGCTTCTGTTTCGTGTTTGGAGCTACATTTTCCCTCCAGTGTTTTGGAGAGGTTGTTTTGCACATGTTTGTGCGCCGTTTGTTTTGTCGCCTGTGTGCGCCGTGTATTCGCCTTCGGGCTTATTGTGTTTCTGTCTTTTATATATATTGCACTAAAGCCTTTGGACTGAGCCTCTGCGCATGATTCATACACCACACCCACCTTCAGCACGCCTTGACAGGTGGTAGGGTTAGTGGAAAATAATAAAGACAAATATATTTTAAAAATATATGTATGTATATATATATATATATATATATACAGTGGGGGAAAAAGGTATTTAGTCAGCCACCAATTGTGCAAGTTCTCCCACTTAAAAAGATGAGAGAGGCCTGTAATTTTCATCATAGGTACACGTCAACTATGACAGACAAAATGAGGAAAAAAAATCCAGAAAATCACATTGTAGGATTTTTTATGAATTTATTTGCAAATTATGGTGGAAAATAAGTATTTGGTCAATAACAAAAGTTTCTCAATACTTTGTTATATACCCTTTGTTGGCAATGACACAGGTCAAACGTTTTCTGTAAGTCTTCACAAGGTTTTCACACACTGTTGCTGGTATTTTGGCCCATTCCTCCATGCAGATCTCCTCTAGAGCAGTGATGTTTTGGGGCAGTCGCTGGGCAACACGGACTTTCAACTCCCTCCAAAGATTTTTTATGGGGTTGAGATCTGGAGACTGGCTAGGCCACTCCAGAACCTTGAAATGCTTCTTACGAAGCCACTCCTTCGTTGCCCGGGCGGTGTGTTTGGGATCATTGTCATGCTGAAAGACCCAGCCACGTTTCATCTTCAATGCCCTTGCTGATGGAAGGAGGTTTTCACTCAAAATCTCACGATACATGGCCCCATTCATTCTTTCCTTTACACGGATCAGTCGTCCTGGTCCCTTTGCAGAAAAACTGCCCCAAAGCATGATGTTTCCACCCCCATGCTTCACAGTAGGTATGGTGTTCTTTGGATGCAACTCAGCATTCTTTGTCCTCCAAACACGACGAGTTGAGTTTTAACCAAAAAGTTATATTTTGGTTTCATCTGACCATATGACATTCTCCCAATCTTCTTCTGGATCATCCAAATGCACTCTAGCAAACTTCAGACGGGCCTGGACATGTACTGGCTTAAGCAGGGGGACACGTCTAGCACTGCAGGATTTGAGTCCCTGGCGGCGTAGTGTGTTACTGATGGTAGGGTTTGTTACTTTGGTCCCAGCTCTCTGCAGGTCATTCACTAGGTCCCCCCGTGTGGTTCTGGGATTTTTGCTCACCGTTCTTGTGATCATTTTGACCCCACGGGGTGAGATCTTGCGTGGAGCCCCAGATCAAGGGAGATTATCAGTGGTCTTGTATGTCTTCCATTTCCTAATAATTGCTCCCACAGTTGATTTCTTCAAACCAAGCTGCTTACCTATTGCAGATTCAGTCTTCCCAGCCTGGTGCAGGTCTACAATTTTGTTTCTGGTGTCCTTTGACAGCTCTTTGGTCTTGGCCATAGTGGAGTTTGGAGTGTGACTGTTAGAGGTTGTGGACAGGTGTCTTTTATACTGATAACAAGTTCAAACAGGTGCCATTAATACAGGTAACGAGTGGAGGACAGAGGAGCCTCTTAAAGAAGAAGTTACAGGTCTGTGAGAGACAGAAATATTGCTTGTTTGTAGGTGACCAAATACTTATTTTCCACCATCATTTGCAAATAAATTCATTAAAAATCCTACAATGTGATTTTCTGGATTTTTTTTCTCAATTTGTCTGTCATAGTTGACATGTACCTATGATGAAATTTACAGGCCTCTCTCATCTTTTTAAGTGGGAGAACTTGCACAATTGGTGGCTGACTAAATACTTTTTTTCCCCACTGTATGCCATTTAGCAGACACATTTATCCAAAGAGACTTACAGTCATGCGTGCATACATTTTTGTGTATGGGTGGTCCCGGGGATCAAACCCACTACCCTGGCGTTACAGAGGACCACATATATACACTGCTCAAAAAAATAAAGGGAACACTAAAATAACACATCCTAGATCTAAATGAATGAAATAATCTTATTAAATACTTTTTTCTTTCTTTACATAGTTGAATGTGCTGACAACAAAATCACACAAAAATTATCAATGGAAATCAAATGTATCAACCCATGGAGGTCTGGATTTGGAGTCACCCTCAAAATTTAAGTGGAAAACCACACTACAGGCTGATCCAACTTTGATGTAATGTCCTTAAAACAAGTCAAAATGAGGCTCAGTAGTGTGTGTGGCCTCCACGTGCCTGTATGACCTCCCTACAATGCCTGGGCATGCTCCTGATGAGGTGGCGGATGGTCTCCTGAGGGATCTCCTCCCAGACCTGGACTAAAGCATCCGCCAACTCCTGGACAGTCTGTGGTGCAACGTGGCGTTGGTGGATGGAGCAAGACATGATGTCCCAGATATGCTCAATTGGATTCAGGTCTGGGGAACGGGCGGGCCAGTCCATAGCATCAATGCCTTCCTCTTGCAGGAACTGCTGACACACTCCAGCCACATGAGGTCTAGCATTGTCTTGCATTAGGAGGAACCCAGGGCCAACCGCACCAGCATATGGTCTCACAAGGGGTCTGAGGATCTCATTTCGGTACCTAATGGCAGTCAGGCTACCTCTGGCGAGCACATGGAGGGCTGTGCGGCCCCCCAAAGAAATGCCACCCCACACCATGACTGACCCAATGCCAAACCGGTCATGCTGGAGGATGTTGCAGGCAGCAGAACGTTCTCCACGGGCGTCTCCAGACTCTGTCACGTCTGTCACATGTGCTCAGTGTGAACCTGCTTTCATCTGTGAAGAGCACAGGGCGCCAGTGGCGAATTTGCCAATCTTGGTGTTCTCTGGCAAATGCCAAACGTCCTGCACGTTGTTGGGCTGTAAGCACAACCCCCACCTGTGGACGTCGGGCCCTCATACCACCCTCATGGAGTCTGTTTCTGACCGTTTGAGCAGACACATGCACATTTGTGGCCTGCTGGAGGTCATTTTGCAGGGCTCTGGCAGTGCTCCTCCTGCTCCTCCTTGCACAAAGGCGGAGGTAGCGGTCCTGCTGCTGGGTTGTTGCCCTCCTACGGCCTCCTCCACATCTCCTGATGTACTGGCCTGTCTCCTGGTAGCGCCTCCATGCTCTGGACACTACGCTGACAGACACAGCAAACCTTCTTGCCACAGCTCGCATTGATGTGCCATCCTGGATGAGCTGCACTACCTGAGCCACTTGTGTGGGTTGTAGACTCCGTCTCATGCTACCACTAGAGTGAAAGCACCGCCAGCATTCAAAAGTGACCAAAACATCAGCCAGGAAGCATAGGAACTGAGAAGTGGTCTGTGGTCACCACCTGCAAAACCAGTCCTTTATTGGGGGTGTCTTGCTAATTGCCTATAATTTCTACCTGTTGTCTATTCCATTTGCACAACAGCATGTGAAATGTATTGTCAATCAGTGTTGCTTCCTAAGTGGACAGTTTGATTTCACAGAAGTGTGATTGACTTGGAGTTACATTGTATTTTTTAACTGTTCCCTTTATTTTTTTGAGCAGTGTATATACAGTGAGGGAAACATTTATTTGATCCCCTGCTGATTTTGTACGTTTTCCCACTGACAAAGAAATGATCCGTCTATAAGTTTAATGGTAGGTTTATTTGAACAGTGAGAGACAGAATAACAAAAAAAAAATCCTGAAAAACGCATGTCAAAAATGTTATAAATTTATTTGCATTTTAATGAGGGAAATAAGTATTTGACCGCTCTGCAAAACATGACTTAGTACTTGGTGGCAAAACCCTTGTCGGCAATCACAGAGGTCAGACGTTTCTTGTAGTTGGCCACCAGGTTTGCACACATCTCAGGAGGGATTTTGTCCCACTCCTCTTTGCAGATCTTCTCCAAGTCATTAAGGTTTCGAGGCTGACGTTTGGCAACTCAAACCTTCAGCTCCCTCCACAGATTTTCTATGGGATTAAGGTCTGGAGACTGGCTAGGCCACTCCAGGACCTTAATGTGCTTCTTCTTGAGCCACTCCTTTGTTGCCTTGGTCGTGTGTTTTGGGTCATTGTCATGCTGGAATACAAATCCACGACCCATTTTCAATGCCCTGGCTGAGGGAAGGAGGTTCTCACCCAAGATTTGATGATACATGGCCCCGTCCATTGTCCCTTTGATGTGGTGAAGTTGTCCTGTCCCCTTAGCAGAAAAACACCCCCAAAGCATAATGTTTTCATCTCCATGTTTGACGGTGGGGATGGTGTTCTTGGGGTCATAGGCAGCATTCCTCCTCCTCCAAACACGGCGAGTTGAGTTGATGCCAAAGAGATCCATTTTGGTCTCATCTGACCACAACACTTTCACCCAGTTCTCCTCTGAATCATTCAATGTTCATTGGCAAACTTCAGACGGCCCTGTATATGTGCTTTCTTGAGCAGGGGGACCTTGCGGGCGCTGCAGGATTTCAGTCCTTCACGGCGTAGTGTGTTACCAATTGTTTTCTTGGTGACTATGGTCCCAGCTGACTTGAGATCATTGACAAGATCCTCCCGTGTAGTTCTGGGCTGATCCCTCACCTTCCTTATGATCATTGATGCCCCACGAGGTGAGATCTTGCATGGAGCCCCAGACCGAGGGTGATTGACCGTCATCTTGAACTTCTTCCATTTTCTAATAATTTGCGCCAACAGTTGTTGCCTTCTCACCAAGCTGCTTGCCTATTGTCCTGTAGCCCATCCCAGCCTTGTGCAGGTCTACAATTTTATCCCTGATGTTCTTACACAGCTCTCTGGTCTTGGCCATTGTGGAGAGGTTGGAGTCTGTTTGATTGAGTGTGTGGACAGGTGTCTTTTATACAGGTAACGAGTTCAAACAGTGGCAGTTAATACAGGTAATGAGTGGAGAACAGGAGGGCTTCTTAAAGAAAAACTAACAGGTCTGTGAGAGCCGGAATTCTTACTGGTTGGTAGGTGATCAAATACTTATGTCATGCAAAAAAATTCAAATTAATTACTTAAAAATCATACAATGTGATTTTCTGGATTTTTGTTTTAGATTCCGTCTCTCACGGTTGAAGTGTACCTATGATCAAAATTACAGACCTCTACATGCTTTGTAAGTAGGAAAACCTGCAAAATCGGGACTGTATCAAATACTTGTTCTCCCCACTGTATATGTACGGTGAGGGAAAGAGGTATTTGATCCCCTGCTGATTTTGTACATTTGCCCACTGACAAAGAAATGATCAGTCTATAATTTGAATGGTAGGTTTATTTGAACAGTGAGAGACAGAATAACAACAACAAAAATCCAGAAAAAACACATGTCAAAATTTTTTATAAATGTATTTGCATTTTAATTAGGGAAATAAGTATTTGACCCCCTCTCAATCAGAAAGATTTCTGTCTCCCAGGTGTCTTTTATACAGGTAACGAGCTGAGATTAGGAGCACACTCTTAAAGGGAGTGCTCCTAATCTCAGTTTGTTACCTGTATAAAAGACACCTGTCCACAGAAGCAATCAATCAATCAGATTCCAAACTCTCCACCATGGCCAAGATCAAAGAGCTCTCCAAGGATGTCAGGGACAAGATTGTAGACCTACACAAGGCTGGAATGGGCTACAAGACCATCGCCAAGCAGCTTGGTGAGAAGGTGACAACAGTGGGTGGGATTATTCGCAAATGGAAGAAACACAAAAGAACTGTCAATCTCCCTCGGCCTGGGGCTCCATGCAAGATCTCACCTCTTGGAGTTGCAATGATCATGAGAATGGAATCAGTCCAGAACTACACGGGAGGATCTTGTCAATGATCTCAAGGCAGTTGGGACCATAGTCACCAAGAAAACAATTGGTAACACACTACGCCGTGAAGGACTGAAATCCTGCAGCGCCCGCAAGGTCCCCCTGCTCAAGAAAGCACATATACAGGGCGGTCTGAAGTTTGCCAGTGAACATCTGAATGATTCAGAGGAGAACTGGGTGAAAGTGTTGTGGTCAGATGAGACCAAAATCGAGCTCTTTGGCATCAACTCAACTCACCGTGTTTGGAGGAGGAGGAATCCTGCCTATGACCCCAAGAACACCATCCCCACCGTCCAACATGGAGGTGGAAACATTATGCTTTGTGGGTGTTTTTCTGCTAAGGGGACAGGACATTCGGGACGGTTGAGCTAACGTGCGCTAATGTGATTAGCATGACTGTTGTAAGTAAAAGCAAACTTTCCAGGACCTAGACATGTCTTATATGGGCAGAAAGCTTACATTATCGTTAATCTAACTGCACTGTCCAATTTACAGTAGCTATTGCAGTGAAAAAATACCATGCTATTGTTTGAGGAGAGTGCACAATAACAAAAAACGTATCACGGCAACTGGTTTGATACATTCACCTCTGAAGGTAAATAATACTTACATTCAGTAATCTTGCTCTGATTTGTCATCCTAAGGGTCCCAGAGATAAAATGTAGCATCGTTTTGTTTGATGAAATCAATTTTTATATTTGAATGTAGGAACTGGGTTCTACAGTTTGAACCCCTGCTGTCTGTGGCTCCACACCCACCCCGCCCGGCCATCTAGATGTGTGAAAGTTAGTGTATAAGCTAATGATCCATCATTAATGACATTCCTGGGAGTGTGTAAACTTACATTTTGTATTACCATATCATTTTTGTATGTTCTCTATAGTTATATACTTGAAAATGTATCAATTGACCAATTCGGCACATTTAGGCAGACTTGATACGAAATAGTCCAGTATTGCAATGCTTCACTGGATCAATCTCAAACTTTGTACACACACTGCTGCCATCTAGTGGCCAGAATCTAAATTGCGCCTAAACTGCAATATTATATTGTGGCCTTTCTCTTGCGTTGCAAAGACGATAAAAAAAATAAAAACATAAAACCTCATGTTTTTTTGTTTGTATTATCTTTTACCAGATCTAATGTGTTATATTCTCCTACATTAATTTCATATTTCCACCAACTTCAAAGTGTTTCCTTTCAAATGGTATCAAGAAATGCATATTCTTGCTTCAGGTCCTGAGATACAGGCAGTTAGATTTGTGTATGTCATTTTAGGCGAAAATTTAAAGAAAGTGTCCGATCCTTAAGAGGTTAACATATCCCTAGCCTGGATGCCAGTCTGTTTCTGCTAATAGTTAGCATATCCATAGCTTAGATGTCAGTCTTTTTCTGCTAATAGTTAGATATTCCTAGCCTGGATGCCAGTCTGTTTCTGCTAATAGTTAGCATATCCTTAACCTGGATGCCATTCTGTTTCTGATAATAGCTAGCATATCCCTAGCCTAGATGCTAGTGTTTCTGATTTAGCCAGCTCTTCTGTCATTGTCATTTTTGAATATAGGGCTATAGAGCTGGCTCAAGTAGAACCAGACTTGCATCGCTATTGCCCTCTTTTCCCTCCCCTCTTCTATGTATTAGCGTGTCTGTAATTCATGACTCTACATAATGCAGCCAAAGTGAACAACCTGGAGTGCTCAGCTTATGATATTGGGCGCTGTAGCCCAGAAGTAGCCAACTAGCCATGACGTAGACTTGCTTAGTACCCATAATCCTGTAATATCTCTCTCACTCCCATTTTGCCCCTTGATGTGTTTGATACCGTTCCACTGATTCCGCTCCAGCCATTACCAAGAGACTGTCCTCCCCAATTAAGGTGGCACCAACCTCCTGTGTTGGGGTCACTTCTAAGGGCCTAGATTAGTGGCAGAGGCCTGATCCAGTTGTGATTAAATCTTTGACATGGTCATAGGTAAGAAGCAGACAATGTGTGAAACATACTGTACCAAACCTTTCATAATCTCATTCTCACATTTCTCATTCGATTTTACCATAATTCTTATCAATAAGACAATTAAAAGAGCAACAGAGCGTATTTAGTCATTAATACAAAGCCCAGGAGGCTGCTGAGGGGTGGACGGCTCATAATAATTGTTGGAATGGAGTGAATGGAATGGTATCAAACACATGGAAATCATGTGTTTGATGAGTTCGATTACCATTCAATTTATTCCGTTCGAGCCATTACTATGAGCCCGCCCTCCCCAATTAAGGTGCCACCAACTTCCTGTGAGACAAAGTGTAACCCTTCATTTTTAAAATCCTTAGTTTTTCCCAATTCACTAAATGTTACAAGAAATTACAGATATAGTTAGTTTACAAACCACCTCAGATAGATTTGGAAGGAGCTATATGTAATATTTTTGCATTGTAATTTCAGAGCATTCCCTTAATATACAGTATCTACAGATATTTGTGGGCCCAACATTTTTTATTGGGCCCATACAAAATTGTATTCTAATGATCAACAAACAAATGTACTGTTGTCAAATTGACTGGGGCTGAATGATTTCTACATGTTTGATGCTTGCCCTTTGCTGGCCTCAGTCAATTTGAGAACAAGAGATTTGCTGGCCGCAGTCAATTTGACAACAACAGACGGTCCTTCTATTGTTGACCAATAAGAAGGCTGCACCACTAGAATGTAATTTTGTTTGGGCCCAATACAAATTTGCGATAATTTTTTTGTGTGAAACACTATCATTCCACTATTACTGTAGATATATTAAAGGCCCTGATCAGTCAAAAACTTGATTTCCCTGTATTGTATATATATTTCCACACTATGAGGTTGGAATAATACTGTGTAATAATGCACTTTTAGTGTAAGAGCTGTTTGAAAAGACCAGCTGAAACTTCAGCCTGTTTTGCTGGGAGGGAGTTTTGGCCTTCGATGGTGACATCACCGTGTGGTAAATTAATTAATAGTCCAATAAGAAAGAGAGTTCCAAACCTCTCTGCCAAAAACAGTTAATTTTCAGTTTCTCCCTCCCTACTCAAACAACTCTCACACAGTCCTAGCAAAATTCTTGCTTGAGAAAAAGCTATTTTTGAAAACAATCACAGCATGATACTTAATTGTTGCCCAGAAATGATTTGATATTGATATAAAAATGTCTGCATTGGACCTTTATGGACATTTTCTGAAATTATAATGCACAAATATTACATATAGGTCCTTTAAGTACAGCAAATGTATTGATTGTTAAAAAGAAAACACCTCAAAGTGTGTCAAGATTGATATTTGTCCTTTGACTCCCTGGATCTGTACATGACCACTCCACACACCATGGCGACTGCTGCCAGGAAGCTGCCAGTGACGAACAACAAATTCAGGTTCAAAGCCACATCAGCAGCTGGAGAGGGAAAAGGAATTTATTGAAAGGGTGATTGCCTACTCTACTATTAGTATTTCCTCAATGCAAAAGGGATTGAAATGAGATATGCATATAACACATTATTTACAGTTGTTGGCTAAATACTTTATCCCACTTGATTTTATGTCGTGTGTCAATGACCATATCTAAATCTGACATAATCATTCAGGTTTTCAGGATTACCTTTGCTGTCGGCACTCCTCCTCACACACAAAGGCCCCTGGGAAATGTAGTGCGGGTTGGTCTCCAGGGCGGCCTCTCTCTCTTGGTGATGCTGGGGAGTTGTGGCCATGGTGCCGTTTATGCAGCCCTGAGCACAGCGGGTGTTGGGGTTCCCCGTCTCACACATGATCACTGCACAGCTGATGTACACCCGGAGGGGTCACAGGTCACAATCAAGCTCACAGAAAATTGAGGTGACTGAACTGCAACTCAAAACACAAAACATGGTAGAGAAACTCTGTTTAACTTTACTGAAGTAATGTAGTCTCTATTTATATAAACAGGGTGGTTTGAATAGGTGAAACAACTTCAAACACATAGCCCACCCATTCCGGCAGTGTAAGCCAACCAGGTGCTCCTTAACCCACCTTAGTATCTCACTGTATTTACCTGGTCATGCATCCCAATGAATTTGAAAGCTTCCATTGCAAAATGGAACTGGGATTGGGAACTAGAGTAGAATGAACCGCAGCTGTGGAAAGAATAGTTAGTGGGTCATTCCAAAAATGCAATGTTTCACCTGGAATGGGCACTGCAATAAACTATGTCTTTGTCCCAAATGGCACCTTATTCCCTACATAGTACACTACTTTTGACCAGAGCCTTATTTGGGATGCAACCTATATGTGAGCATACACAACAGTGAAGCTAATGACTAATAGGGAAACTAGCCTAAAGGCCGGCAGATAGCGATATTGAGTTGTTTCATCTGTCGAAATGCACTGTATGCAGCCGGCTACACACTAGTATCCCCCGTGGACTGGTTCATACATAAAACATTCTCCATTCAACTCGATTTAATGGCGAGAAGGTGGATAAAACAGGGAAAATATACATACTTTCTTCATGAAACACCACTTTCCACCACCATGCTAGAGTGGCTAATGCTACTTCCTGATGTTGCGCCCCGCGTTCAGCCTGGTGTGAATTCATTACAAACAGAGCAAAATTAGAGTTTCAATTTGACAAATTCAGCTAGATCCCTCCTCGTTTCATTCCGTTTGCTTCCATTTAAGAAACGTTTTGCAACAGAATCGGCAGAATGAATACGCCCCAGGGGTAAACAACAGACTGCTGCAACCTGATTGGCTGAAAGCGATACGCAACATCCGGGAATAGCATTCCTAGGCATTAGCCACTTTAGCATGGAGGTGGAAAATGGTGTTTCATAGTGAAAGTATGCATATTTCTCGTTTTTTTCCGCCTTCTCACCATTAAATTATGTTAAAGAGGAAATCGATGCTTTTGCAGCCTGAATGGAGAATGTTTTATGTACGAACCAGTCCACGGGGGATATGAGTGTTAACCTTTGGACGGTTAAAATAAAATACTCAGAATCGCCATCTGCCAGACTTTGGGCTATAGGGAAACCAAACTGGCTGTGTTGGGTGTGCAAGCGTTGCAAAATAAATGAACTGTACATGTTACTTAATCATTTCATACACACTGCTCGTAGCATGAGCGCTAGAATTTGGTACTGTTTGAGACCCTTGACACACTGCAAGTCCCACCTCTCCCATCTAGTCATTGGTTTTCACGAGCATGCAAACCCATGTGGGTGCTTGTAAGGTGAACGAGGTGAGATTAATCCAAGATAAATAACTAAAAACTAACAAAGTTTCCCCTTTTATCTTTGGATTAATCGTCGGAGTAGAGAAACACATGATTTTGTATGACAAACTAGCTAGGAACAGCTAACTAGCTAAATGTTCATGAATGCTTCATGTGTGTTTCGACCTGCCCCAAATTAATATAGTTGGTTCACAGTTGGTTTTTGTATTTTAACCTGCATGTCATGATTGCGTCGAGGGTGGCTAGATAAAATCAACATGCGCACACATTGGTGCATGCGTCACACTTGTGACCGGTTTGGTCAGGGTGTTAGTCACTGACCTGTTTTGGATGATGCTGTAGTGCTCGCGTCATTGTCTGTTGGCGTGGCCATGCAGGACTCCACAAACATTTCAGTGTTGGCGACCGAGGACGTGGACGTGATCTCCATGTAGACCATCTCCTTCAGTTCTACCTAGAACCACAGAGAGGATGATGTTGTCCAGAGACACTAATCTAAGGTCAGTTTTATAGTTTTAACCCAAAAGGTTAAGATTTGGGTAAGGTAAGCTCATCCTAGATCTGTGACATAACCAATTAGCCTTTACATTGGCTAGATCCTCTTTAGGATAAATGGGCATTATTTATTTGCTAACTCAATATAAAGCTATATTTACGTCGGGAAAGTACATCATTTAGAATTTTATCCAGAGTGACTTACAGGAGCAATTACGGTTAGGTGCCTTGGTCAAGGACACATCAACAGATTTTTAACTTAGTCGGCTCGGGGATTCAAACCAGTGACCTTTCGGTTACAGGCCGTAAAGCTCTTAACCGCTAGGCTGCCTGCCGCCCTACAGCAGTAAAGACGATGCAATGTCTTGTTCTATGAATCTGGGCTGTCTGCATGAATCAAGACCGTTTTAGCCCAACCTAATCGGTCTGGATCATCTGAACTTAAGGTGTCAGGCTAGGTAACACATTAAGCAAGCATAGTTCACTGAACTAGCTCCGTTACATACACACCTCCACTGGGTAACTGGCTGGATCCACCATCCTGTTGAAACTACTGCTGTGGAAGAACTCAAACTGGTAGGTGAACTTCCCGAAGCCCTTCTCTATGAAAATGTAAGGAATCTTGTGGGCCAGGAATTCCAGGCTCACGTTTCCCTTCTTGGGGTAGACGCAGCAGAACTCGATCTCCATCTCGTCCCTCTTGGTGATCACGGCACTGAAGTCATCAAAGGAATTGATCTAGTTTTCTGAAGATTAGGCAACATATTTGGCTTTAACTGTTAGTCAAATTAGCATCTAAATTCAAATTACTTTTGAGTATAATGGTGACGATAACCACGTTTCCATCCAACCATTTCCTGCAGATCAATTACCTGACACATGAAAAAAGTCACGACCGGGCTGATGGAAACATGAAATGCCGATACAATTTTATTAATGCCGACAGACAATTTGTTTGTTCGACATGGTGGGATCTTTTTCTGTCTGTAAAATAAATGATGCGAGAAATGGTGGTGGAAACCCCTTCATGTGCAAATATCTGTATAATAACCATCATATTGAAGTAAACTTGGAGTCACGCGATGACATGTTGTGTGGTCCTACCACTACCACTCTTTAAACCAAATACAAATAATATCACTCTTATCCATAATAATCTCATAATGTAGGTAGCCTACCCACACTGTATCTGCGAGATGTTGGTTAAAGTGCACGTGTCAAGACCAGAGTGGGCACATTTGCAAAATAACGCAACAGTTTTTGTGACAAAATCATCAGTAGAGCTGAAAATGATGGAAACCCATTTAACTTGTATTTTTCAATTTAATGGCAAAAGTTATTTTTATGTGCACTATGTCATCACACCTTTTATCTGTAATAAGTCAGTTTGATGGAAAAACATCTCTGGTGAGAAAATGTGTTTTAGGCAGATTTGAAAGAGGTTGAGTTCCTGCCCAACTAAATTGCAGATGTATAATGACTGTAGAGGTATTTAACATATGAGCTGACCACATCATTACATTATAGTCATTTAGCAGACGCTCTTATCCTGAGCGACTTACAGTTAGTGAGTGCATACATTATTCATACTGGCCCCCCGTGGGAATCGAACCCACAACCCTGGCGTTGCAAGCGCCATGCTCTACCAACTGAGCTACAGGAGGCCTTAATCTGAAGTTTGGATAATAAGCTTTTGATGTAATGATATGTTGGGGTTTGTACAACACTGCCTGTCATAGAATATTGTGAGATGTTAGTTCAGGGAATAGTGACCAATCTATAAGATTCTGGGAGGATTGTATGACTAAGGGGGCAGGGTCTAGGTAGTTAGAGTTGTTGTTCCGCTGAAGGTAGATTATGATGAACTAATTTATAGTAATAAAGAATCATTAGAAATATGAATGTTTTGGTTGATATGAATATATTACAATATGATGAATGTTATGTGTGTGTAATTTATTACTAGAGATTGAATGAAAGTGGAATAATGTATAAATACTGACTTGCACACTCAAAACGTAGACGTACGTAGACATATATAGCAATCTGATACCCGACTGCACAGTCGATGACGTGGCACGCAACCAATGGTTGAGGCAATGTAATGCCTGTGAATCCATGGTCAGGAACTCGACCAGAGGTTCTAAAAATGACTAAAGTGAGAAATCATGCAGTGTGACTGACAAAAACAATAAAACACCAACATTTCTATCAAATCTTACAGTAGTGCATATACACTTACAGCTGCTCCATTTCGAGTCTCATAGCAAAGGGTCTGAACACTTATGTAAATAAGGTATTTAAGATTATTATTCTTTACAAATTTGCACACAAAAAACCCAACCTGTTTTCGCTTTGTCATTATGGGTTATTGTGTGTAGATTGATGAGGATATATATACAGTGGGGAAAAAACGTATTTAGTCAGCCACCAATTGTGCAAGTTCTCCCACTTAAAAAGATGAGAGAGGCCTGTAATTTTCATCATAGGTACATGTCAACTATGACAGACAAATTGAGAATTTTTTTTCCAGAAAATCACATTGTAGGATTTTTTATGAATTTATTTGCAAATTATGGTGGAAAATAAGTATTTGGTCACCTACAAACAAGCAATATTTCTGGCTCTCACAGACCTGTAACTTCTTCTTTAAGAGGCTCCTCTGTCCTCCACTCGTTACCTATATTAATGGCACCTGTTTGAACTTGTTATCAGTATAAAAGACACCTGTCCACAACCTCAAACAGTCACACTCCAAACTCCACTATGGCCAAGACCAAAGAGCTGTCAAAGGACACCAGAAACAAAATTGTAGACCTGCACCAGGCTGGGAAGACTGAATCTGCAATAGGTAAGCAGCTTGGTTTGAAGAAATCAACTGTGGGAGCAATTATTAGGAAATGGAAGACATACAAGACCACTGATAATCTCCCTCGATCTGGGGCTCCACGCAAGATCTCACCCCGTGGGGTCAAAATGATCACAAGAACGGTGAGCAAAAATCCCAGAACCACACGGGGGGACCTAGTGAATGACCTGCAGAGAGCTGGGACCAAAGTAACAAAGCCTACCATCAGTAACACCAGGGACTCAAATCCTGCAGTGGCAGACGTGTCCCCCTGCTTAAGCCAGTACATGTCCAGGCCCGTCTGAAGTTTGCTAGAGTGCATTTGGATGATCCAGAAGAGGATTGGGAGAATGTCATATGGTCAGATGAAACCAAAATAGAACCTTTTGGTAAAAACTCAACTCGTCGTGTTTGGAGGACAAAGAATGCTGAGTTGCATCCAAAGAACACATTTACATTTACATTTTAGTCATTTAGCAGACGCTCTTATCCAGAGCGACTTACAGTTAGTGAATACATATTTTTTTTATACTGGCCCCCCGTGGAAATCGAACCCACAACCCTGGCGTTGCAAACGCCATGCTCTATCAACTGAGCTACATCCCTGCCGGCCATTCCCTCTCCTACCCTGGACGACGCTGGGCCAATTGTGCGCCGCTCATGAGTCTCCCCATACCTACTGTGAAGCATGGGGGTGGAAACATCATGCTTTGGGGCAGTTTTTCTGCAAAGGGACCAGGACGACTGATCCGTGTAAAGGAAAGAATGAATGGGGCCATGTATCGTGAGATTTTGAGTGAAAACCTCCTTCCATCAGCAAGGGCATTGAAGATGAAACATGGCTGGGTCTTTCAGCATGACAATGATCCCAAACACACCGCCCGGGCAATGAAGGAGTGGCTTCGTAAGAAGCATTTCAAGGTCCTGGAGTGGCCTAGCCAGTCTCCAGATCTCAACCCCATAGAAAATCTTTGGAGGAGTTGAAAGTCCGTGTTGCCCAGCGACAGCCCCAAAACATCACTGCTCTAGAGGAGATCTGCATGGAGGAATGGGTCAAAATCCAGCAACATTGTGTGAAAACCTTGTGAAGACTTACAGAAAACGTTTGACCTGTGTCATTGCCAACAAAGGGTATATAACAAAATATTGAGAAACTTTTGTTATTGACCAAATACTTATTTTCCACCATAATTTGCAAATAAATTCATAAAAAATCCTACAGTGTGATTTTCTGGAATTTTTTTTCTCATTTTGTCTGTCATAGTTGACGTGTACCTATGATGAAAATTACAGGCCTCTCTCATCTTTTTAAGTGGGAGAACTTGCACAATTGGTGGCTGACTAAATACTTTTTTCCCCCACTATATATATATATATATATATATATATATAGATAGTTATATAGATAGTTATATATATATATATATATATATATATATATATATATATAGTTATATTTATGTTGTATAAACAGGGCGCAATTGTAAAATAGACCTAGTTCTCAATATGTCTTCCCTGTTATAATAAAGGTTAAAATTAAAAGTAATAGAACACATAATAATAATAATAATAATAATAATAATAATAATAATAATAATAATACTAATAATAATAATAATAATAATAATAATAATAATAATAATGTAGTGGAAATTTAGCCTGGTGAATCCAGAATGAACATCCCACTATGATGATGATGATGATGATGATAATTGTATTAAAATAGCGTTACAGTTACGTTCACTGAAAAGTTTTTTGAAAAATCTTTAGTGTTTTATATTATAACTCATTCGACTCGACTGTATTGCAATGACGGAAGACTGTAATTGTGCTTTCTGCCACACAGGGTGCTGCAAGCGCCACGTCACAGGCAACAGGAAAGTTCACTTATCCATATACGTATAAAGCAGTAGAGGCTGGTGGGAGGAGCTATAGAAGGATGGGCTCATTGTAATTGCTGGATTGGAATCAATGGAACGTTGTCAAACACATCAAACATATGGAAACCACGTTTGACTCCGTTCCAAAAATTCCATTCCAGCCTTTACAATGATGATGGGGAAGTGTTACCTTCAGTAAGATATCACAGCTGGTGTCTTATTCTGTCACTCTCTCTTCTCTGTCGTCTCTAGATCACTCTCTGTCGTCTCTCTGGATCACTCTCTCTGTCGTCTCTCTGGATCACTATCTCTCTGTCGTCTCTCTGGATCAGTCTCTCTGTTGTCTCTCTGGATCACTCTCTCTGTCGTCTCTCTGGATCAGTCTCTCTGTTGTCTCTCTGGATCACTCTCTCTGTCGTCTCTCTGGATCAGTCTCTCTGTCATCTCTCTGGATCACTCTCTCTGTCGTCTCTCTGGATCAGTCTCTCTGTCATCTCTCTGGATCGCTCTCTCTGTCGTCTCTCTGGATCAGTCTCTCTGTCATCTCTCTGGATCAGTCTCTCTGTCATCTCTCTGGATCAGTCTCTCTGTCGTCTCTCTGGATCAGTCTCTCTGTCATCTCTCTGGATCAGTCTCTCTGTCGTCTCTCTGGATCAGTCTCTCTGTCATCTCTCTGGATCGCTCTCTCTGTCGTCTCTGTCCGTCTTTCCGTGTCTCTGTATCTGTATCACTGTCAGTGTCTATCTCTATCTTTCTCTGTGTCAGACCAGCTCTGTCTGGAGATGGAAGCTCCTCTCTGAAAAAACACAATCAGATACCAGTTTGTTCACATGCCATTTATCTCACATGATCATCATACAATTTGTGAAGTGAGGTGTATTCAGTGTTTCTGTGTGCATTCATGCGTGTGTTTGTGTATGTTTCTGTGTGTGTTTCTGTTGGTGCAAGTGTGACAGAGTGTGAATGGTCCTTGCCCCATACAAACACAGAATGCAAAAGGTTTTAGTCAATTACCGATGAGCCACTGTCCATTGTGAGCATTGTTGGAAGTTGATAATGCAGCTTGTCAACTTTGAGCATACACTATATGGGCTCCAACCTTTCTTGGAATAGGGCCGTGTAGCATGAACTCTATATATGGGCATAGGGCCCTGACACAGCCGCCTTGCACTGTGAACTTCATACACATTTTTTCGTCTGAAAATGCTAACATTTGGCAGTGACTTGTCTACCAAAACCAAGGTGCTGATTGCAGTTACTCCTTAGAGCAGTCCATAGACTGCTTACAAGTTAAGGAAACAAATATCTAAATACATACTTTCGCTGAACTATTCCATTATGTTTAGAAGTGTGAAAATAGTCTGCGATCAAAAGACTGAAGCACTGGAAGTATTTAAAGGTTATACATGTAACATTTCTACCTGCAAATCTCTCTAAAGGTCAATCACATATCAGTTAGTCTTGGAAATCTCAGACCTAGGGTAACAGGAATAGATCTAGGGTAACAGGACCAGACCGAGGGCAACAGCACCAGACCTAGGGCAACAGCACCAGACCTAGGGCAACAGCACCAGACCTAGGGTAACAGCACCAGACCTAGGGCAACAGCACCAGACCTAGGGTAACAGCACCAGACCTAGGGAAACAGCACCAGACCTAGGGAAACAGCACCAGACCTAGGGTAACAGCACCAGACCTAGGGAAACAGAACCAGACCTAATTTACAACTGCGACCTGGCCAAGATAAAGCAAAGCAGTGCGATAAAAACAACAATACAGAGTTACATATGGGGTAAACAAAACATAAAGTCAAAAATACAACAGAAAATATATATACAGTGTGTGCGAATGTAGTAAATTATGGAGGTAAGGCAATAAATAGGCCATAGTGCAAAATAGTTACAATTTCGTATTAACACTGGAATTATAGATGTGCAAAAGATGATGTGCAAATTAGCAAAATAAATAACAATATGGGGATGAGGTAGATGGATGGGCTAATTACAGATGGGCTGTGTACAAGTGCAGTGATTGGTAAGCTGCTCTGACAACTGACGCCTAAAGTTAGTGAGGGAGATAAGAGTCTCCAGCTTCAGAGATTTTTGCAGTTTGTTCCAGTCATTGGCAGCAGAGAACTGAAAGGAATGGCGGCCAAAGGAGGTGTTGGCTTTGGGGATGACCAGTGAGATATACCTGCTGGAGCGCAGACTACGGGTGGGTGTTGCTATGGTGACCAGTGAGCTAAGATAAGACGGGGATTTGCCTAGCAGTGATTTATAGATGACCTGGAGCCAGTGGGTTTGGCAACTAATATGTAGTGAGGGCCAGCCAACAAGAGCGTACAGGTCACAATGGTGGGTAGTATATGGGGCTTTGGTGACAAAACGGATGGCACTGTGATAGACTACATCCAATTTGCTGAGTAGAGTGTTGGAGGCTATTTTGTAAATGACATCGCCAAAGTCAAGGATCGGTAGGATAGTCAGTTTTACTATGGCATGTTTGGCAGCATGAGTGAAGGAGGCTTTGTTGCGAAATAGGAAGCCGATATTAGATCTAACTTTTGATTGGAGATGCTTAATGTGAGTCTGGAAGGAAAGTTTACAGTCTAAACAGACACCTAGGTATTTATAGTTGTCCACATACTCTAGGTCAGACCCGCCGAGAGTAGTGATTCTAGTCGGGTGGGCGGGTGCAAGCAGCGTTCGGTTGAAGAGCATGCATTTAGTTTTACTAGTGTTTAAGAGCAGTTGGAGGCTACGGAAGGAGTGTTGTATGGCGTTGAAGCTCGTTTGGAGGTTTGTTAACACAGTGTCCAATGAAGGGCCAGATGTATACAAAATGGTGTCGTCCGCATAGAGGTATATCCGAGCGTCACCAGCAGCAAGAGCAACATCATTGATATACACAGAGAATAGAGTCTGCCCGAGAATTGAACCCTGTGGCACCAGACCTGTCTGGGGATCATGTGAGAAATGCTCTTCAGACAGACAACTTTCCCAACAAATCACAAGTGTGGGTAGGCGGGACTTAAAATGCGGGCGGGAAATGTGCTTGTGAAAAATAAACCCCTTGGAATTACATGACAGAGGCGGACACCATGTGGACGCATAGCTAGGCTAATTCTAACCACAGCAAGTCAGTGGTTGTAAGCTTTTAACGCTAACATTAGCTGTCATGGTGCATGTAACTACTCACTTGCGAAATACACTCATTGAAACTATCCTCTGTGAGCTCCATTTTGAGAGCTATCAATTTTGTGTCCGGTGAGGATGTTCACGCCTGGGCAAAAACTGATAGATCTCTGGACGGATTTCCTGCACCTCCCATTTCCGCCAAACCGCCTAATGCTGGTATTGCCAGCAGAAGTGTATGTCGGAACATTGATACATTGTGGGAGGCAACACGTTTTCCTAAGGAGACTACCCGTCTGCCTAGGAAGACTACATATCAGTAGTAATGATGGAATAAAAATCAACTAGTGAAAAAGTGTCCGGTCCGGCCAGCAGTTGTGTGTAGGCTAGATCTCCCTATGTTATGATTAGTTTGCGTTTGCTAGATTGAGAACGTTAGTAAATAATTCGCAATACAACACTTACTAACGTCCTTGCAACAGTTGTTTTGCAGCAGTTTTTGTGAGTAAAATGTTAAATATATTGATTTAAACATCCTGTGTTGAGTGCTTAGTCTTTTACCATTGATATGTTCTAGGCCATTTAGAGACTTTATTAAGGAACATGAGGCACTTTTGAAATGTCTACCCATGGTATCTCTATCTTTTTGTGAAAAAACATTTATAAAATATAAATAGCCCTCACTTTAGATTAGGGACTGCAAAAATACTTTACTAATGGTTAGTAAATGGTTTATAAGGATCTGTATTAAACATTTAAATAATTATTTTATGAATCATAAATACATCATTTAAAAGTTGTTTATAAATGTGTGAATAACACGCTTACTAACATCTCTCTCTCACAGGCTTATCTTTTCACAGGAACCCACAACCCAGTCTCCGTCTCTCCGTCTCTCCTTCTCTCTTTCTCTCCTTCTCTCCTTCTCTCCTCTCTTTCTCTCTTTCTCTCCTTCTCTCCTTCTCTCATCTCCTTCTCTCCTTCTCTCTTTTCTACTCTCCTTCTCCTTTTTCTCTCTTTCTGCCTCTCACACTCTACCATACATTGCCTTTCTCGCTTTCTACATTGCTCTCTCTCTCTCTCTCTCTCTCTCTCTCTCTCTCTCTCTCCTCTATCTCTCTTTCCACTCTCTCTCTCTCCTCCCCCTCTTGTGCTCTCTCTCTCTCTCTCTCTCTCTCTCTCTCTCTCTCTCTCATCTCTCTTTTTCCTCTCTCTCTCCCTCGCCCCTCTCTCCCTCGCCCCCCTGTCTCTCTCTCTCTCTCTCTCTCTCTCTCTCTCTCTCTCTCTCTCTCTCTCTCTCTCTTCTCCCCCCCTCTCTCTCTCATCTCTCTCTTTTTCCTCTCTCTCTCCCTCACCCCTCTCTCCCTCGCCCCCCCCTCTCTCTCTCTATCTCTCTCCTCTCTCTCTCTCTCTCTACTCTGTCACTCTTTCCTCTCTCTTTCTCTAAATATAAATATGGGTTGCATTTACAATGGTGTTTGTTCTTTCTCTCTCTCTCTCTCTCTCTCTCTCTCTCTCTCTCTCTCTCCCTTCTCTCCCCCCCTCTCTCTCTCTCCTCTATCTCTCTTTCCACTCTCTCTCTCTCTCCTCCCCCTCTTGTGCTCTCTCTCTCTCTCTCATCTCTCTTTTTCCTCTCTCTCTCCCTCGCCCCTCTCACCCTGCCCCCCCCTCTCTCTCTCTCTCTCTCTTCTCCCCCCTCTCTCTCTCTCTCTCTCATCTCTCTCTTTTTTCCTCTCTCTCTCCCTCACCCCTCTCTCCCTCGCACCCCCCCTCTCTCTCTCTCTCTCTCTCTCTCTCTCCTCTATCTCTATTTACTCTCTATCTCTCTCCTCTCTCTCTCTCTCTCTCTCTACTCTGTCACTCTTTCCTCTCTCTTTCTCTAAATATAAATATGGGTTGCATTTAAAATGGTGTTTGATCTTTCTCTTTCTTTCTTTCTCTCTTTCTCTCTCTCTCTCGCTCTCTCTCTCTCTCTCTCTCTCTCTCTCTCTCTCTCTCTCTCTCTCTCTCTCTCTCTCTCTCTCTCTCTCTCTCTCTCTCTCTCTCTCTCTCTCTCTCTCTCTCTTAAGGTTTGGTAGTTTCTCTCCTCCAGTCTGTAACACATTCCTACCATTGGGGTTGGCTGGCAGGCAGGGAGGAGGAGGGCGCTGTAGAATTTCCAAGCTTTCTATAAATAGCCCATACCCTAGAGTCAGCCAGACAGTCAGCCAGCCAGTCAGTCAGTCAGTCAGTCAGTCAGTCAGTTACTAACCTACATAGCACATTAGGCTGCTGACGGGAGGACAGCTCATAATAATGGTTGGAACGGAGCAAATGGAATTAAATCAACCACCTGGAAACCATGTGTTTGATGTATTTGATACCATTACACTAATTCCGCACCAGCCGTTACAACGAGCCCGTCCTCCCCAATAAAGGTGCCACCAACCTCCTGTGCTACCTAGGATCAGCATAGGATCAGCATCTAGAGGCAACGTTCTCCTACTCCCCAGAGTCCCACCTATCCGCTCGATAAGACAGAATGTGATAATGTTACCTGTGGTGTCATTTCCCATTAGACCTGACTCTGAGGTTTATTAATATGAAAACTTTGGTTAGGTTTTACAAGGCTGTGGATCCACAGGCTTATCTTTTCACAGGAACCCACAACCCAGTCTCCTTCTCTCCTTCCCTCTTTCTCTCTTTCTCTCCTTCTCTCCTTCTCTCCTCTCTTTTCTACTCTCCTTCTCCTTTTTCTGTCTTTCTGCCTCTCACACTCTACCATACATTGCTCTCTCTCTCTCTCCTCCCTCTCTCGTGCTCTCTCTCTCTCTCTCTCTCTCTCTCTCTCTCTCTCTCTCTCTCTCTCTCTCTCTCTCTTCCTCCCTCTCTCTCTCTCTCTCTCTCTCTCTCTCTCTTCTCTCTCTCTCTCACCTCTATCTCTATTTCCTCTCTCTTTCTCTCTCTCTCCTCCCCCTCTCATGCTCTCTCTCTCTCTCTCCCTTCTCTCTCTCTTCTCTCTCTCTCCTCTCTCTCTCTCTTCTCTCTCTCTCACCTCTATCTCTATTTCCTCTCTCTTTCTCTCTCTCCTCCCTCTCTCATGCTCTCTCTCTCTCTCTCTCTCTCTCTCTCTCTCTCTCTCTCTCTCTCTCTCTCTCTCTCTCTCTCTCTCTCTCTCTCTCTCTCTCTCTCTCAATTCAATGTCAATCCAAAGGACTTTATTGGCATGGGAAACATATGTTTACATTGCCAAAGCAAGTGAAATAAACAATCAGACATTAACAGTAAACATTACACTCACAAAAGTTTCAAAGGAATAGACACATTTCAAATATCATATTATGTCTATGTACAGTGTTGTAACAATGTATTTAAATATAAATATGGGTTGTATTTACAACGGTGTTTGTTCCTAACTGGTTGCCCTTTTCTTGCAGCAACAGGTCACAAATCTTGCTGCTGTGATGGCACACTGTGTGCATGCTGGGAGTGAGTCATGAAGCAGGAATGATTGTGATTGTGAGCGACTGGAATTCCTTTCACTCTATTGGGTTTCGGTGTGTATATATATATACTTTAATTGTTTTAAGGTTATCTTGTCTAACTATCACTAAGCACGTATAGGGTGGTGGGATCTTTGAGGTTGTTTTTCTCGAGGGCACAACCAACGGGTGGAGCTGGTTGCAATGGCCACTCGCGGAGGTTTGGAGTTTGAAAAACTTAGTCGGCGGCATGGAGTAAAGATTCCTGCTGCGGCCGGGTGTTCAGTGGAAGAATGTAGCTTGGCAGTGGGTGCTATCATTGGGTATGATAGCATAAAGTCAGCCTCAAGGATGAATAGTGCTGTAGTGGTATTCTTAGATTCCATTGAAAAGATGAATACGTCATTGAGAGTGGTGTTGTGTCACGGGAGACACTCTGTATTTCCTCTTACGAATCCGGCGAATAAAGTTATACTTTCTAACGTGCCACCATTTGTTAGAGATGAAGTGTTGGAGCGAGAGTTATCTCCTCATGGTCAGCTTGTATCTACAATAAATAAGGTTATTTTTGGATGCAAATCTCCTTTGCTGAAACATGTCGTGTCTCATAGGAGACAAGTGCATATGATTTTAAAGGACACTGACGAACTGAATTTAGCGTTCAATTTTAAGATTGATGGATTTGATTATGTCTTCTACGCTTCTACTGAATCAATGAAATGCTTTAGCTGTGGAAGAGAGGGGCATTTGGTACGTTATTGTCCCGAGAACGAGCACGCAGAGCCCGGTAGCAGCTCTACCACGAAGGGATGAACATTCTAAGGGTGCAGGGGAAGGGAGAAGGTGGGCAGATGTGGTTGGAAAAGTAGGAAAGGAAAGCAGTGTGGCTACGGGGGCATTTGTGGTAGATCAGAACAAAGAGGGAGGGGAAACAGTTGGTGAGATTGCGACTGCGGTCGCTGAGGTGGTACTGGAATATGAAATTGGAGATCAAGAGGAGATTGAAATAATGGAAAAGGAAGCAGCTGTTTTCAAAGTACTGAGGAGTAAGAGGAAGAATTAAAGGGTTGGTGAAGTGTCTAATTCTAAGAGGAAGGTAGAGATTGATAAATCAGTTGAGGATAAACAGGTTGTAGAGATGGTGGAGTTTTCTTCTGGGGAGGATAGCGAGAGTGAGTCATCTGACGCGTCACAACAAAATAGTGAGAGAAATGGGGTGAAAGGGAGGTATGGGATTGAGAAGGTACGTCAATTTCTGAATTTGACAAAAGGGAAGAAATATATGCAGGATTATAATGTAACAGATTTTTTTCCTGAAAGTGAATTGTTTATTGAATCAGCAATGTTTCTGATGTAAAAAATAACAGGGGGAGGTTTGACAAGCCCTGAAATTGCTAGACTCAAGGAAGTGGTCACGAGAGTGATAAGTGATGTAAATTCTAAAGGAAGTTAAAGAGTTCAGTCGCAGCCTTAACTCTGTAAAGAGATGTGGTTTCTGTGTCGTCCGCTGTATTTTTTTTCATCCATGAGCAGTTTTAAGATTTCTTCTTTAAACGTAAATGGGGCGAGAGACGTTAAAAAAAGAGCCATAGTGTATGAGTTAAATAGGGGAAAGGGAAGTGACATAAGTTTTCTACAAGAAACGCATAGTAATATGGAAGATGAAGTTATGTGGCAACAGGAGTGTGTGTGTGTGTGGGGGGTCATAAAAACTCCAAAAGTGGGGGTGTGGCCTTCTTGTTCTCAAAAGGGTTTTGCCTTTGTCATATGAGGTTGAAGAGGTAGTTGAGGGGAGGTTATTAAAAGTTAGAGTGAGGTATGAAAACATCACTGTGTGTCTGATAAATGTATACGCCCCAGTGGTGGCAGTTGAGAGGGTATGTTTTTTAGAGACATTATCAATTACCATTGAGAAATGTAATACTGAAGAGTATTTATTTATTGCTGGGGATTTTAACTGCACAGTCAGTGATATAGATAGAAATCACAAAGAACATCATACAGCCTCAAGGACTTTTTTAACACATTAACTGTGTGTTATTTGGCGGAGTCAACATGGAGGCACGAGACAGTACACCTGGGCCCATGTGAGAGAGAACACCATCTCTATGGCCAGGTTAGATAGGTTTTATTGTTTTGAGCATCAATCTCAGGTCTGTAAATCAAGTGTGATAACCCCAGTGTGATTTTCTGATCATTGTTTAATAACAGAGGTGGTGTTCATTAACGCTGTAAAACCCAAAAGCGCATACTGGCATTTTAATATAACTTTATTGAGTGATGCTCACTTCAGGAAATGTTTTAGTTTTTTCTGGGAGAGATGGAGGTCTCAAAAGGCCAGTTTTGTATCCGTTCAACAGTGGTGGGATATAGGGAAAATCCAGATTCAACAATTCTGTAATCAATACACGAGGAATGTCACCAAAGACATCACCAGATCAATGAAAGTCCTAGAGTCTGAAATAGTGGAACTCCTGACGTTGGTTGAGACCACAGGAGATCGAGGCCATACTCAGGTCCTCAAGAGGAAAAAAGCTGCATTGGCAGACCTGCTGGGTATCAGAGCACAGGGGGCATTTCAGGGAATCTCTGAAATGGATGCCTCATCCAAATTTTTCTTTGGTTTAGAGAAAAAGAATGGACAAAGAATAATTATTCATTGCCTCAATTCAGCTGTTGGACAGGAGCTCACTAGCCCTAGTGAAATTAGAAAGAGGGCAGTAGAGTTCTATGCTGAGCTCTACAAGTGTGAGTACATAGAGGATAAAACAGTGACACAGCAGTTCCTTGATGAGCTCCCACAGTTGGCTGCAGAAGCTCAGGTTGAGCTAGAGCAACCATTGTCTTTGCAGGAGCTATACACTGCATTAAAAGGCATGGAAAATGGAAGGGCACCAGGCATTGATGGGCTTCCATTTGACTTTTTAAAGTATTTTTGGGCTATGTTGGGAGAGGATTGGCTAGCAATAGTTAATTTACATTTTACAGACGCTCTTATCCAGAGCGACTTACAGTTAGTGAATACATATATATTTTTTTATACTGGCCCCCCGTGGGAATCAAACCCACAACCCTGGCGTTGCAAACACCATGCTCTATCAACTGAGCGACATCCCTGCCGGCCATTCCCTCCCCTACCCTGGACGAATTGTGCGCCGCCCCATGGGTCTCCCAGTCGCAGCCGGCTACGACAGAGCCTGGATTTGAACCAGGATCTCTAGTGGCACAGTTAGCACTGCAATGCAGTGCCTTAGACCACTGTGCCACTCAGGAGTACTAGTTTGACTGGAGGGTTACTACCGATAAGCTGCAGAAGTGCTGTCCTCACCCTACTGCCAAAAAAGGGTGACCCTAGGGAGGTGAAGAACTGGAGGCCGGTGGCTTTATTGTGCACTGATTATAAGATCCTGTCAAAGGCTTTGTCCAACAGGCTGAGGGAGGTGATTGGGCAAATCATGCATACGGACCAGTCCTACTGTTTTCCCGGCAGGCAGAAAGGGGATAACATTTCTCTGATTCCGGATTTTTTGGACGTCTCTAGGACTATTGGGTTGGATGCTGGTCTAATTTCAATTGATCAGGAAAAGGCATTTGACCGAGTTGAACATCAATACTAATGGCACACTTTTGAGACGTTTGGTTTCAGCTCTGGTTTTATTGCCATGATAAGGGTGATATATGGTGACATTGAAAATGTATTGAAAGTTAACGGTGGCTTGAGTGCTCCTTTTAAAGTGTGTAGAGGTATTAAGCAGGGATGTTCTTTGTCGGGAATGTTATATACCATTGCTATAGAGCCACTACTAAATAGCATTGAAGTCGCATTGAAGGGGTGTACCTTTCAGAGGATATTCCTCCTATTTGTTATTTTAGTGAAAACTCAAGCGGAGGTGGATAGTTTGAGTCTAATTGTTGATCGTTTTAGAGGAATATCCTCTGCAAAGGTAAATTGGGAAAAAAAGTTGTGCTTTACAGATTGGAGAATGGTCTGGAGGGATCATGGCTTTACCAGGTGGGCTGGAATGGTGTAAGGGAGGTTTTAAGTACAGTGAGGGAAAAAAGTATTTGATCCCCTGCTGATTTTGTACGTTTACCCACTGACAAAGAAATTATCAGTCTATAATTTTAATGGTAGGTTTATTTGAACAGTGAGAGACAGAATAACAACATCCAGAAAAATGCATGTCAAAAATGTTATAAATTGATTTGCATTTTAATGAGGGAAATAAGTATTTGACCCCTCTGCAAAACATGACTTAGTACTTGGTGGCAAAACCCTTGTTGGCAATCACAGAGGTCAGATGTTCCTTGTAGTTGGCCACCAGGTTTGCACACATCTCAGGAGGGATTTTGTCCCACTCCTTTGCAGATCTTCTCCAAGTCATTAAGGTTTCGAGGCTGACGTTTGGCAACTCGATCCTTCAACTCCCTCCACAGATTTTCTATGGGATCTAGGTCTGGTGACTGGCTAGGCCACTCCAGGACCTTAATATGCTTATTCTTGAGCCACTCCTTTGTTGCCTTGGCCGTGTGTTTTGGGTCATTGTCATGCTGGAATACCCATCCACGACCCATTTTCAATGCCCTGGCTGAGGGAAGGAGGTTCTCACCCAAGATTTGACGGTACATGGCCCCGTCCATCGTCCCTTTGATGCGGTAAAGTTGTCCTGTCCCCTTAGCAGAAAAACACCCCCAAAGCATAATGTTTCCACCTCCATGTTTGACGGTGGGGATGGTGTTCTTGGGGTCATAGGCAGCATTCCTCCTCCTCCAAATACGGCGAGTTGAGTTGATGCCAAAAAGCTCTATTTTGGTCTCATCTGACCACAACACTTTCACCCAGTTCTCCTCTGAATAATTCAGATGTTCATTGGCAAACTTCAGACGGGCATGTATATGTGTTACTTGAGCAGGGGGACCTTGCGGGCGCTGCAGGATTTCAGTCCTTCACGGCGTAGTGTGTTACCAATTGTTTTCTTGGTGACTATGGTCCCAGCTGCCTTGAGATCATTGACAAGATCCTCCCGTGTAGTTCTGGGCTGATTCCTCACCGTTCTCATGATCATTGCAACTCCACGAGGTGAGATCTTGCATGGAGCCCCAGGCCGAGGGAGATTGACAGTTCTTTTGTGTTTCTTCCATTTGCGAATAATCGCACCAACTGTTGTCACCTTCTCACCAAGCTGCTTGCCGATGGTCTTGTAGCCCATTCCAGCCTTGTGTAGGTCTACAATCTTGTCCCTGACATCCTTGGAGAGCTCTTTGGTCTTGGCCATGGTGGAGAGTTTGGAATCTGATTGATTGATTGCTTCTGTGGACAGGTGTATACAGGTAACAAGCTGAGATTAGGAGCACTCCCTTTAAGAGTATGCTCCTAATCTCAGCTCGTTACCTGTATATAAGACACCTGGGAGCCAGAAATCTTTCTGATTGAGAGGGGGTCAAATACTTATTTCCCTCATTAAAATGCAAATCAATTTATAACATTTTTGACATGCGTTTTTCTGGATTTTTGTTTTGTTATTCTGTCTCTCACTGTTCAAATAAACCTACCATTTAAATTATAGGCTGATAATTTATTTGTCAGTGGGCAAATGTACAAAATCAGCAGGGGATCAAGTACTTTTTTCCCTCACTGTATCTTGGAGTATACCTAGGAGATTAATGTGATTGGGGTGGTTGAAATGGTGGAACGGAGGATGAGGAGATGGCGTTGGTTGTTATCTCGTTTGTCATATAGGGGGCGCACTATTATAGTTAACAATGTGGTTGCCTCTGCACTGGCATTGGTTGTCAGTTTTAGAGCCACCATCTGGCCTTCTGGCTAAGATACAGGCGATTATTGTAGATTTATTTTGGGATAAATATCATTGGGTTCCACAAACTGTTTTGTATTTGTCAAAATAGGAGGGGGGACAAGGTCCTGTACATCTTGCTAGTAGGGCTGCTGCTTTCTGGTTTCAGTTTATTCCAAGGTTGCTTTATGGACTGGAAAATGTGGTTTGGAGAGGGGTGGCAGGTCTTGTATTGGGGGGTTAGGTTTAAAGAAGGCTTTATTTTTGGTTGATAGTAGCCAGATTTCTAGGGAGGGAGTACCTCCATTTTACAGAGGCCTTCTTAGGTTGTGGAGCATAATGAAGGTGTCCAGACGCACTTCAGAAGGAGTCAGTGCATTGGCTGTTGGAGGAACCTCTGGTGTATGGGGCAAGACTGGATTGTACAACTGCAGCTGTTCCACATTTCTCCAAGATTCTGGTGAAGGGCAAAATCATCACCAGAAAACAGTTAATGGCCATGGTTGGGCCCACCTTAATGGATGGAAGACGGGTGGCTGAACATTTGGGGGTGAGGTCGGAAAGGATTGTTGGACAACTGCGGGGAAGCTGCAGGAAGGCTCTGTCAGCAGAAGAGTGGGGTATGCTTAATAGTCACAAGAAGAAGCTACACAATGAAAACGTCTCATTTCCAAGACTAGGGATTACACCCAATATCCCAGAGTCAGAAAGAAAGGCGTTATTACTGGATTTTAGAGGGTTGGAAGAGGTGGATTTGGATGAGGTGAATGGGAAATACTTATATAGGGGGTGTGTCAAGGTGTTGAATAAAGATACATTGAAAAATAGAAAAGACACTCCATGGAGGGAAAAAAGTTGGGCATTGATGACAAGGTAAAGCCAGCATGGAGAGCATTGTCCAAGACTCCGTTACAAAAGGGTACTGGTGATATGCGATGGAGAGTTTTGCATGGCATCATTGCAGTTAATGCTTTTGTATCTGTTATTAACTCAGATGTTGGAGCTGGATGTCCCGTGTAGCTCAGTTGGTAGAGCATGGCCTTGCAATGCCAAGGTTGTGGGTTCGAGTCCCACTGGGGGCCAGTATGAAAAATGTATGCACTCACTAACTGTAAGTTGCTCTGGATAAGAGCGTCTACTAAAATGTAATGTCCTTTTTGTAATATAAGAGAAACAATTTTTCACTGTTTTATGGAATGTGAGAGGATAAGGCCTCTCTTGGAAATGCTGTAAGGGAGATTTTCAATAACACTGTTTTATTTTGGGGTTTCAATATAGTAAGCAACAAAAAAGAAAATGTGAACTGTTAAATTTTACTTTGGGACAAGCTAAGATGTCAATTTTTCTTAGTAGGAAACATAAGATAGACACGGGATATGGGCAGGATGTAAGATTTGTTTTTAAAGTATTATTGAAAGCGAGAATAAAAGTGGATTTTGAGTTCTTCTCAGCTGTAAAATATCTCCCATTGTTTGAGGAGAAGTGGGCTTACGAAGGAGCGGTTTGTTTTGTGGAGGAGGGGAAACTATTTTTTGTTGATGAAATGAGTTGAATGTATATACAGTGGGGAGAACAAGTATTTGATACACCGCCGATTTTGCAGGTTTTCCTACTTACAAAGCATGTAGAGGTCTGTAATTTTTATCATAGGTACACTTCAACTGTGAGAGACGGAATCTAAAACAAAAATCCAGAAAATCACATTGTATGATTTTAAAGTATTTTTTGTATGATTCTCTCGCTCTCTTAACCAAATTAAGGGTTGGTAGTTTCTCTCCTCCAGTCTGGAACACATTCCTACCATCTGTTGGGGTTGGCTGGCAGGCAGGGAGGAGGAGGAAGCTGTAGTATTTCCAAGCTTTCTATAAATAGCCCATACCCCACAGTCAGTCAGTCACTAACCTACCT